>NW_027497588.1:0-151223 GCF_021521415.1 Bidens hawaiensis
GCCTTTAAGATTGGGCCACCAATACAGCGTTTTAACATCTTGGTACATCTTGTCTGCGCCAGGATGTACGGAATACCGCGTCTTGTGAGCTTCGTTTAATACTTGCTCGCGCAATCCTCCCTTGAGAGGGACCCATATGCGGTTAGCGAAATATAGATTGCCGTTCTCTTTCAGTTCCAAACTTTTAACCATACCCCCAAGGCATTCGTTTTTAACAAACTCTGGTTTCAAGGCTTCTTGCTGAGCGTCTCGGATGCGGGTAGAGAGATCTGCGTGAATGGTCAACCTTAGAGCCTTGACTCGTAGCGTTTTTATTCGCTCCTTCCTACTTAGCGCGTCTGCTACCACATTCGCCTTTCCAGGGTGGTACTTAATTTCACAATCATAATCATTCAACAACTCCACCCATCTTCGTTGCCTCATGTTTAAATCCTTTTGATCAAATATATGTTGAAGGCTCTTGTGATCCGTAAAGATTACACACTTTGTACCATAGAGGTAATGGCGCCAAATCTTTAGCGCGAAGACAACCGCTCCAAGTTCTAAATCATGCGTTGTGTAGTTCTTCTCATTGGTCTTGAGTTGGCGTGAGGCATACGCTATGACTTTGTCTCGCTGCATAAGGACACATCCGAGTCCCTGATGTGAAGCGTCGCAGTAAACGACGATGTCATCCGTCCCCTCGAGTAAAGACAAAATTGGCGCACTACATAATTTCTGTTTCAACAATTGAAATGCTGTTTCCTGACTTTCGCCCCAAACAAACTTCTTGTCTTTCTGAGTTAGCGCGGTCAGAGGTAGAGCTATCTTGGAGAAGTTCTCAATGAAGCGTCGATAGTAGCCAGCTAGTCCTAGGAATTGCCTCACCTCAGTTGGGGTTTTTGGCGCTTCCCAGTTTTCGATGGCCTTGACTTTGGAAGGATCAACGTGAATTCCTTCCTCGTTTACAACGTGACCGAGAAAGTGAACTTCTCTAAGCCAAAACTCGCACTTGGAAAACTTCGCATACAACTTTTCTTTCCTCAACAATTCCAAAATCGATCTCAAGTGTTGCTCATGCTTGGCCTTGGTCCGAGAGTAAATCAGAATATCATCTATAAACACAATCACAAACTTGTCCAAATATGGTTTGCATACGCGGTTCATCAGATCCATGAATACAGCCGGCGCATTAGTTAGCCCGAAAGGCATCACTAAGAACTCATAATGGCCGTATCTAGTTCGGAAGGCTGTTTTCGGCACATCTTCCTCATGGACCCTAAGTTGGTGGTATCCTGACCGTAGATCTATCTTCGAATAATAACTGGATCCCTGCAACTGGTCAAATAAGTCGTCAATCCTCGGTAAGGGGTACCGATTCTTGACTGTCAGCTTGTTCAGCTCCCTGTAGTCAATACACATTCTGAACGAACCATCCTTCTTCTTAACAAACAGTACTGGAGCTCCCCAAGGTGAAAAGCTTGGGCGTATGAAACCCTTATCCAATAGTTCCTGTAACTGATTGGATAGCTCTTGCATCTCAGATGGAGCTAATCGATAAGGCGCTCGAGCTACTGGCGCAGCTCCTGGGACCAAATCAATACGAAACTCGACTTGTCGCGGCGGCGGTAATCCGGGCAAATCTTCAGGAAAAACTTCTGGAAATTCGCGCACTACTGGTAAGTCTTCAATTCTTCGCTCGTCTCCTTTCTTCTCTACGACATGCGCCAGGAAGGCGTAGCACCCTTTCCTTAGGCACTTTCGCGCCTTTAGGCACGAAATCAGTTTCGTCGCAACTCCCCTTCTTTCCCCTTGAATTACCAAGGTTTCTCCGTTCAACAGTGGGATCCGAACCTGCTTCTCATGGCAAATAACTTCCGCGCGGTTCTCGACTAACCAATCCATACCTACCACAATGTCAAAACTTCCCAAGTCTATTGGCAACAAGTTAATATTGAACCCGTGACCTCCCATGACTATTACACATTGTTCAGTTCTTTCGTTCGCGCATAACTGCCTACCATTGGCTAGTTCTATAGTATAAGGCGTGTCTAGCCTACTGGTTGCTAAGCCTAGGGAGTTTTTAAACTCAGCAGATATAAAGCTCAGGTCAGCGCCAGTATCAAATAAGACAGATGCAAAATGGCCGTTAAGCAAAAACGTACCGGTTACCACATTCGGCTCTTCTTTAGCTTCACCCGCGCTGATCACAAAAGCTCTCCCGCGAGCTTGGTTTCCCCTTTGCGGGCAATCCCGACTGAAATGCCCTGGCTTTCCGCATGCGTAGCAGTTGTCATTGGCTCCAGCTTCTTTAGCACGGCAATTCACCGTCTTGTGTCCTGGCCTGTTACATTTGGCGCACGTGACGCTCGCGCATTCACCCTCGTGGTGAAACTTGCATTTGTTGCACCATGGGTAAGGGCCACTGTATCCTTTCCTTGATGGCTCCGCGGCTTGGATCGCGTAAACCCTTGCGCTTTCCTGCTTCTTGAACGGTGGCTGCTTGGAGTCGGACCCTCGGTGGTGAGAGTTCCACTTCCTCTTGGGATTAGAGGTTCGCTGCTCGATTCCGCGCGTAGTTAACATACCCGCACGGACCGTATCCCTTGTAAGGGTGATGGCCCGCGCTACCGCCTCATCAAAGGTTGGAGGCGCTGCGGCGTTGAGCGGAACCCTAACAACAGGAGGTAACCCAAAAATATACCTCTCGATCTTCTTTTCCTCCGTGTTTGCCATGTCTGGCACCAACTGGCAAAGCTCATTGAACCGGTTGTTGTAGGCGTCGATATCCGTTCCTACCATGGTGTGGTTCCAGAATTCCTGCTGCAGACTCTGGATTTCTGCGCGAGAGCAGAACTTTCTCATCATCATTTCCTTCAGTTCCTCCCAGGTCTTGTGGAGAGCAACTTCTCGCCCCAAAGTTTTCGTTTGAAGCTTCCACCAAGACGAAGCTGCCTCTTGGAACATGCAGGTCGCGTAAAGGACCTTCTGGTTCTCACTACATCCGCTAATGGAGAGAACTGTCTCCATCTTGTCAATCCAGTTGTAGAGCCCAATGGCCCCTTCGGTTCCCTTGAATGGCCAAGGCTTACAGGCCATGAATGTCTTATAGGAGCATCCTTTGTCCAAGGCTCCTGATTCGGGTTCTGGGGTCTCGTTCTGACGACCCTGACTTGATTCGGCCTTGCTGGCCTCATGTGTTGCGATCGCTTGCGCGATTATTTCCGCGAGTTCCTCGGGCGTCATGGTAATTCCCTTGGCTCTGGTTGGAGGCATTCTTGCTTAAACAGGGTGAAAATATATTAGACTTAGCGCATGTACTCTGAGTACATTATGTTATCATTATTTACTAGACAGTGTGACCCGTGTTCCTAAGTGTGTGTATAGTTTCTTTTGAAAATATTTTCTTTGAAAAATATTTCATGCGATTCCCCAACGGTTATAGTCTAGGTTAAAACTTCTTTTCCTAGTTCGCTATAACCAGTGCTCTGATACCGATCTGTCACACCCGGCCCTGAGCGGCGGAAACAGCCGGGCGTGCACGAGTGGGGATTGATAATTAAGCACGGGCCATTGCAAAACATTCAAAGATTTTCATTGCGCATGAAATGTTTAATACAAATACATTACATTGTTTAAAGATTACATAAAAACATCCAAGTATAAAAACTGTTGAAGATTTCCACGCCATATCCCCTTTGCGCGGCGGGTACAACCACGCGCATCGAAGGGATAGAACTAAAATCTTCCAAAAAGCTAGTTTTAGATGTTCAGCGTGAGGTGCTCTAAGTGTGACTCCATGCGCTACCTAGTTATCTCCTGAAAGACACGTAAAAATATTTGAATCAGTATAAACTGAGTGAGTTCACAAGTTTTAGTAACTTGATAAATCGTATTGCATCATAATCTCGATACAAATCATTCTGAAACATAATTCTGATAGCATTATTAAACACATGCTTGGTAAAACATAGATCTATCAACATATTCTGATAAACTCGTTGCGCGGTTTACGCGCGAACATTTCTGGGAACTGTGCTCGTCTGTGTAAGTGGCGCTGCCACTACGAGCTAAAATAATGTAATACCGTCCCGCGGGTTACGCGCGGACACTTCTGGAAAACTGTGCTCGTCTGAGTAAGTGGCGCTGCCACTACGAGCGAATAATACTGTAATACCGTCCCGCGGGTTACGCTGCGGACGTTGTGCCGGAAAACAAGGTGCTCGTCTGCGTAAGAGGAGCGACCTCTACGAGCGGGCTCAAACCCATAGTACTGCCCCATGACCATACTAGGCACTCGTCTGTGTAAGAGGTGCGACCCCTACGAGTGGGCGGATCAAACCAGCAGTCCCTACCCTTAGAGTTCCAATGGTAGAGTGATCACTTACTCGAATCTGGTGCACTAACATTGAAATACCATAGATAACTGTTCGCATTGCTCATCATGAAACATAACTTAAACACGTAATCGTTTGCATAGCTTGTAAGTATACCATGATAAAACATTATTTAAGTACGTGTCCCTCGCCCCGAAAGTAGTTTAAAAACAGTGAAAACAGTGAAAATAGGGGCTGTGAGACTCACCTGTGGTTCTTGTTAAGGGATTTAGTCGAGATTCGGGTTTTCTTGGTGTTGGTCTTTGAATTTGAAGGTCTAGAATACGATGAAATAGCAAGAAGTATATAAGAAATAGGAGAATATAAGGTTTGGAAAGTAGATCTCAAGTTTATAACCTCGGCTTACCTAGTAACTGGAACGGAATCGAAAATAATGGATGCTTGGGAGATGATTAGTGCAAGTTTGCAGTTCTTTGAAGTGTGTTTTGAGTGATGATTTAGGTTACATATTTATAGGCAAACTCAAGGGAACACAGTCCCTTGCTTTAGGGGATTGAAATCTTTTCATATCTAAATGTAATGATGATAAAGTATGGAAGTTATTATTATTTACTTAAGAGTGGAGTGGTGGATAAAAGATTTTGATTTGATTTGGACAGAACATGCAGGTCTGGGGTTGGTGAGAATAGGGTGGCTGACAGTTGACTTTTCATGTTACAGTGTGCTTTTTCAGGTACTTTTGTCAGTGTACAGTAAAAAGTGGAAAATCTCTGAAACACGCTACTGTTTCCTTTCGGGCGGGAGTAATCTCCTTATAACTGGAGAATAGACTAAGTGTTCTGCGCGTATAACTTTGTGCGCATAGCTTTCTGCGTGTAGGACATTTCTTTGCTGCGGGTAGATACGTAACCTTCTCGCAGTTAGGGACATTTGAGTTTCATTTGTAGATTCTCCAGGTGGTCTTGGTATTTCAACATAGTGATCAGTCATGTTGAAGTCAATTCCATCTTGGAGCTTCAGACAAACTAGCTCTCAACGTTCCCGCCATGCGGGTAGGTTAGTTCCCCTCCCGCACGCGCATAATTGGTTTTGGGATGCACCCGCCTTAGCCTCATGCGTGACGGTCAACCCATTTAGGCAACATAAAGTTTCATGAAAAACATAAGGCCAAAACGTTCACGCATGGCGCATATAACAAATGCTCACGCTGGTTCTTAACATGGTGCGCTCGCGCAGGTTGCACATAACAACTGCACGCGCTGACTAACATGGCGCGCTCGCGCAGGGCGCACATAACAAATGCACGCGCTTAATATTTACAATCACCTAATTATTAGGTTGATTACTTAGCTTATGGGTTTGGGAATTTACCGGTTGTCACAGTATTGTGGCCTTTTATGTCGTGGAAGTCACAATACTTGCTTTGATCTGCATCCGGATGTTGTCGGATCTTCGGAGCTCTTGGCCATGGGAGCGTCTCCGTGGTGAATACCTACGTGACACTTTTAGTGAGCGGCGTCCACCTGGGGTGCTGATCCAACAGCTGTGTATTACCTCTTTCGCCTGCGAAGGAGCGAGAGCTAGATGAGGTGTCAAAGTTTACCCTTGACTGCCACATGTGTAGCTTCCTCCTTTTGTTCCGCTGGGCGGTTTGGACATTTTCTCTAGTTCTTTGCGTATAGAAGTCTGTAGTCTTGGGCAGATCTCTACCCAGTTGCTTCTCTGTTTCGGCAAAGCGCTTGGCTGCCGTCATGATGGCATCCCATGTGGATGGCATGCCATCTTTACCCGTCAACGTGCGGATAAGCTCTGGGTAATCCGCGCCTTGAATGAAAGCTGCGCGAACAAGGTCTTCGCTTATAACACCCAGACTCAGCTTCTTTTAGTTAAAGCGAGTAATAAAATCTAGCAAAGGCTCGTTTTTATCTCTAACGCAGTTGAGTATTGTCCATTGTTCTTCAGTATATTTCCTCTGTTGACTGAAGTGTTGGCTGAACTTGTGTTGAAAGTCCGCCCAATCAAAGATGTGGTGGACCGGTAGACGGTCAAACCACGCTCTTGCTGCTCCAACCAGTGTCATCTGGAACATGTAACACCACGTGGGCTCCGTCCAGTTACTGACGGTTGCCCCCGCTATGAATCTGTTCAGATGATCATCCGGGTCGGATATGCCGTCGTAGGTGCCAATGTTGGGCATCTGTTTGGCGCCTTTTGGGGCGATTGCTTCCGCAATGTCCCTTGCAAACTTGGAAGTTCCTGCGTTTGCAACCGTAGGTCTAAAGGTTTTGGAAAAGTCACGAGACTTTGCCTCCGCGTTCCTTTGTTCGAAAGGCTCTCCGAAATTTCTTGTTTGGAAGTCTGTTCTCTTACGCTTCCCTTTCACCCTAAGGCAAGGGTTTGCGTCGGAATCAGATTCCTCCCAATCTTCATCCGAGGATTCGCATTCACTGCTCATGTTGAGCTGGTGTGTGCCTCCGAATTCGTAAGCCTGTTGGACGGAACGTAGGCGTTCGTCCAGCTCGGCTTGGAACTTTTTCTGACGTGCCTCCGCCCACGCCTTAACTTCATCAAGAGTTTGGTAGGGGAGCCTCGTTCGTTGTTTCTCTATCTGGGTATCAGTGAATCCCAGTGAACGATTATTTACTCCACTTGTCCCGGCTTGGGTAGCTGGGGTAGTGTTCGTAAAGTTTGTGTACTCGGTATCTCCCCCAGTAGCTGGGGTTGTGATAACCGGAGTCTCTTGGTTACTCGGTTTCGGGACCGGAGTATCCTTAACCATCTTTCCAGAAGTTTTGAAAAAACTGGAGAAAAATAAAGTTCTAGCTTTATGCACGGATGGCGCCAATGAAGAAACACCAGTCGAACCCCGACAGATTACGAGTAACCTGAGGGTTAGATAGACGTTTCCCACGAGGGGTTAATTCCGGCAAGATGGTTCTTCCGATAACCTGCAAAACAGACACCGTGAGCTCGTCACTAAGAAAGGGGGGGTTCCTCCTTGTGACCACCCTCTGGCGTGAGAATCAGTCTATATTACTCTTTGAATATAAAACTATATTATTAATACTAGAGCAGTTATCAGGTAAATTATACAAGATATTAGATGATGAAATGATAATACCATTTGATGTCTTTTATAGCCGAAGGTGGGTTTCCAAGGAGGTTTAGCCGGCCTACTACTCTGCCAACTGTGGCCTACACACGTGCTCTGCTGGTAATTGGTGGATAGGCAGCGGCTGACAGTGACCAGGCGTGCTGTTCACTTTTCCTTTTCCACCAACTACAGGCTAGGCACGTGGTATGGCAGGAGTTGGTGAGCAGGCGGCGGCTATTGGTCACAGTGATGTGGCGTGTTGTCTGCCATGCTGCTGTCAGTGAGCTGTCGTATCGTTGGTCAGATCTTTTGTCCATACCTCGTCAGGTATCACACAAAAGATCCTCCATTATTATACGGACTGGCTCATTTAGGCGGGAGTTTTCCCCCTCCCGCCTTTATGCGGGAATGCTCCCGGCTTTGCTCATTCCTTCTTCAGGTGACTACTGAATTATTACGAGTTTGAGCCTTATGCGTGTAGCCATGCTGCGCGGGTGGCCAGTCCCTAATGGCGGGTATCCGCACCTGCGGGAACAGGCGGATACTTGGAAACCATAGGGAGGCATTTCCTGCGGGACCAGCTTGCGTACCGCATGTGAGGTCGTCACAACTCTGAGCGTGGTGGGTCCTGCGGGTTTGGTAGGTCGCGGCGCAGACGTCCCTATGGTGAAGTCTGCGGGTTCAACTGCGCAGACGTCCGTTTAAGGAGTCTTGCGTGTTCAACTGCGTAGACGTCTCCTTTTAAGGGAGTCTTACGGGTCCTAACCACCTCTGCTGGGACCTACCTCTTCAGTATTATATATAATCATCTAGTAACAAGTAGCACTTTTGGTTTTCTAACACGATATAATGTTAAAATCTAGTGTATTTACTTATAGTCTTTTAACTTTTTACTTTAGACTGCCTTCTCTCTATAATGAAAAAACCGACAAGCGACAACAAAGCAAAAACCGAAAAACAAACGGATGCAACATCAATCGACACATGACGCCCACTGATCCCTTGAATCTTGAATAAGTTATCGGTCTTCTTATTGTTTGTGGTTTGCCCATAAGCGATCTCTTCATCGGCATCATTATAAGCATATGATCTTACAAAATATGTGGCGGTTGGAATATCTTTCTCAATATGCCACTTAAGTCCTTCTACACTCCCCTCATAGGGTTTGTTGTATATCGTAAACTGACATGTTTTGTCTTTTCTTAGGTTGTCATTTGTTTTCCTCCATTTTCGATCAATTTGGCTAACCGGGGCATAACAAAGCTTTACTTTCACTTTCTTGTATTCGTCGGTTTGGTTTGTGATCGTTTGGTTCAATCCAAAAGTGACGATTATATCATCTTCACCAGCTCTTAAAACTGCGAGTTACATGTTTTGTTTCGTCACTAGAATAACCCATTTTAGTTGCAAAGCACCCCAAAGGGTGTCACTTGTACCTTTATTATTTAACAAAGATTCATTTGTCTTGAAACCATATGTCCATATTTCTCACATTTATGCTATTATACATATGATTTTGCAGAAATTGCAACTGTTTTTTATAGGTAATAATATGCATTGGGAAATTATAAAATGTTTTTCTTTTCGAAATAATAATATATTTTAAGTTTTGTCTTACAAAATGATATACTATAAAGTTTTAATCTTGTTTAATCATAAAAAATGGTTGTTTGTCCTGATAATACTCATGTCATGTTAAGTTGACATGTTTAACATGTTTAGTTATGGTTCGTGTTCGTGTTTATTTGTTTAAGTTAACTGTTTAACCTATTTAATTAAACAGTTTGATCCTTAAACCTATTTGAAGTTAGAAAAACAAATAAACATTTTATTTATAAGGTCATCCCATCAACCCATTTAAGCCCTCTGTCACAACCCACAAAATCTCCTCAGGACATGTTTAGCCTATCTATCCAACCCGCAAAGCTTGTTTATGACCTAATTAACTCATTGACAACTTAATTCGACACCTTGCTAACAAATTTGCAATTGACTAACATGTTTGACCCGTTTATAGAAAATAAAATACGTGTTGTGTTCATGTTACACCATTTTAAGTGTGGCACGAAAAAATATATGGATCGTGTCTCGATTCATCAACTAAATCCAAAACCCGAAAACCATCAATCCACCAACCCGACATGATTGACGCCCCTAAATTCACACAAGTATGGTTCTTCCTTGTGCGTATTCTTTGCACGATACGAATTATAAACATCAAAACCAATAGATTTTGGTCTACATATGAAACTTAAAACAAAACACGAATTTTCTATATGAGTGCAGTTTTACCTTGACCGTCTATGGCAGAGACCACGACGAAAAGAGACAGCGGCAACGACGAGAAGAGCACATCTCCATTTGTAATCTTTAAACAGAAGAATAGAAGGAGAGAAACTTTAACCAAAAAAGATTTCATTTTTGAAGTGAGAAATTAAAAAATCTATTAGGTATATTTGAATAGTTTATGAATGGTGTTGATTTTATGAGTGGTGTGTAGAGTCAAAATTGTCATATAGTGACCATAGTTAATGTGAATGGCCCATGGCTCCCTTAATAGACTAAATGACTAATAATAGTTGTGGTCTCAAAAGTCTTTAGTCCACTCTCAAGTTGAGTTCATTGGGCCATTGGTTTTGTTCTAAAGTGAGCAAAATTCAATGTTTTGTACTTTTATGAGGTTGATTGTGTTACTTTAAATGTTTGATTTGTTTGCTAAAATATGATATTTGTATTGGAAAATAAGGTAAAAGTAAAACACAAAGGTGATAGTAATTACTTTAAATTTCTTATAGTAATTTTAGATTATTTCAATTCAAAACATTTAAGTGATTTAATTATGTGAGTTTACCATTAACACTAATGAGATACTTTAAATTATATTCCTTAATAAAAGGTACCTTAAATTATATAAATTTAAAATCTATTTTACTGTATACACTACAATAAATGATTATAAAAATACTATAATAACCTCTAGTTAGAAAATATAAGAGAAACAAAGGGTGTGAATATTTTCCACATGTTAAAGGTATTTAGTCGCGAGTCAACTTAAGGAATACCCTCCCCCCCCCCCCTTTTTAACAACCAACAAATATAGAATGTCTAGATATTTCGTATGAGGTGACTCAGTAGTTAAAGGCCACCGCTAGCTGGCCCAACCCAGTCATACGGAGCCCTTAAGCGCCTCCAAGTATCTCCAGTTCCGGGAAAACCCACACGTCCGAATGCCCACCTGGATGCCCTCAGGATCAAACTGGATATCACAAAGATCTCAGTCTTCCTTAATTGAGCCACCCATGTCCCCTCAAAATGTTATAAGTGGGAATTGAACTTGAGTCTTCATTGAGAAACTCAAACTCCTTACCATTACACCCCATTAAGAAGGACTAGAATATCCTTACTTCTATAATGTTATAATTTTAGATAGCAATAAAAAAAATTAGATGTTTTATTCAGACACTATAAAGTAAAAACTAATGTGCTACACGGATTAAGGAGGTGTTTGGGATTCCTTATTTTACCTTCTTAATTATATAATATCTAGTTCCCGGTGCACAAAACTGCCATTCAGATTTGTTTTCAACTTGAAATTTGTTAATTTGTTTTTAATTCTCTACTTCCTGATAGTTGCACGGTTGGATAGCATTATGCCATGGTATGTGGACATATCAAGGCCACTACGGTTAATTGTGTAGAATAATGGTGGGTCAGTTAGGTGGTTATCAGACCTCAATTCGCACTTATCACTTTGGCATATAACTAATCAATTTTTTAATCAAGACTGGAGGGAGGAGCTTGTAAATAATGTGAAAAATGTTTTTCTTTCTTGCAGCCTGATTATGAGTCTCCGTTCTTCACAGGCCACACTCACGAAGAAGCCAAAGCCAATGGACGAAAAATCCTTTATAAATGGAAGTTGGGAAGGTTAACAGAGCATTTTGTATTATCCTTGAACTCTGAAGGTAAGAGGATCATAACAAAAAAAATATTTTTCATGTTCTTTTTATGGTATTATGGATAAGCTTGTAATCAAATACATTCTAGTGAATAGTGATAACTTTCAAGTTTCAACATAGGCATGCCAAGGCTATTCTACTTATATTACTTCATTTTCCAATACTCTTTTGGCCATTATTCCTAATAAACCATATCTAATATTGAATGACTTTCGTTTCCAGAGTATGAATTCGATGCCATGAAGGAGGAAAATGAACCCAACAAGAGAAGTCCACCTACCGGTGGTGAAGTTCATATGTGTACATAAGAGTAAGCTCTTTTTCAACATATATTTGCAGTTGACTTTTCTTTTTAAAGATACTTGACTTTTTCCTATACCTTTGTTCCACGTATGCAATGTTTAATATTCTTTTAACTGATTATCAATCTCAATTATTAAAAATGCAGTATTAGTTTTACATTAATGAGATTGATGCGGAGCACGTTTGCGATGGATTCATGTTCTTCCAGAGATCGAACTATGAGTTAAAGGTTATATACACTAAAAGTACAGTTATTTGGCCCATTTCTTTTTTGAAGCATGAATCTCATGATAAATAATAAGTCAGAGAACCAGGTAGGTGCATGCTTTATCAATATATATGTGGGAAAACAGGTGGGTCGAAATGGGATATTTTGGTACGAGTTGGTTGAGGCTACTGGAGACACTTATTTTCCAGAAAGAGAATTGATATTGCATAAATGTTTACAATTTTAACAAACTAAATTCTTAAAAATATTTGGTGATGATACTACAAGCACAGCACATCCAACCTTGAGTAATATGGAAAGAAGAAAAGTACGACGTTTGATGGATTGTGGTTCAAGTTCTTTACTATGAACAACGTAACAAGACAACATGGATGGTGGGCTAATAGCAGCCGAACACGCGTCTCAACAAACGAACAAGAAACAATCATTAAAATGATGAGATTTCGTGGATGGAAAAAGAAAACTAAGAGCTCCGATTTGAGATTTTGTAGATTAAAACGAGATTAAAAGAAGCAGAATAATCATCATCATTGTCTGTTGACAAGTCTATGATCTCAAATGATGGTTGTTGGATATTTTTTGTTACATGTATATATAGTTAATTGTTTTAAGTACAATTTATTGCGTTTTTTGTTTAGAATGGAAAGAATGTCGTATCTTTACATACTATTAAAGCAATACAATTTGTACACATGTCATTCAACTAGCCTCTCCACATCACGTGTCATTCAACTAGCTTCTCCACATCAATGTCACATCATGCCAGGTCTTTGAGCGAGATGAAAGTTTTAATACATAGCACACAAACCATCCAACTAAGCTATCTTGATGTCTTTAAGAATGAAAAATATATCATATATATTAAAAAAACACATTGTATTGGAAGTGGATAATGGAAATTAACTCAAAAATGGAAATAAATGTCCAACAGAATCTTCACAAAATATTAAACAATGAAAATTAATTAAAAAAAATTCTTTAGATTATATATATATATATATATATATATATATATATATATATATATATATATTTAAATTATATATTATGTCATCCGGGTCAAACACCGGTCCACCCTCCCGGGTCGATTCGACCTTTGACCCGGCAAGGCTTCCGGGTCGACGTCCGGGTCGGGTCTGAAAACATTGCCTATTATTGCCAAATCATTTCACACACCATATTTAAACCTTAAGATTTTCCACCTTAATCATTTTAATCTCTCTCTCTCCCCCTCTCTCTCTCTCTCTCTCTCTCTCTCTCTCTCTCTCTCGCTCTCTCGGCTTACTAACTCCACCATCCACCATCTTTTATATTCCGGCAATGTAGATCGGAATTAATCGTTTTGCGGTAAGGTTATATACTATACTCTAATGGCCAACAATGCTATATGATTATCCGGCAAGGTTATATCTTTTTCTGGTAAGGTTTTTCGATATGGTTTTTATATTTATTTTAATTGTTATATGATTTTGTAATAATCTCTTAGTATATCAAAATCCAAGATTGAATTGATATTTTTGAAGTTATCACGGTTTTCCGGTAAGATTTTTGTTTTCCGTTTTTGTTTGTATTTATATTAATTATTATATGATTTTCTTATAATCTCTTTAGGTTATATATCAAAATCGAAGATACAATGGAGATTATCCCTATTTCGTTTTTCCGGTAACGCGATTCAAATATTCGGTTATCAATTAGAACATCAATTTTACATTTGTTTACATAATTCAAATCTTCTATAATTGGTAATTTGTTTATTATGTGATATTAATATTAATATTTAATTTCTCATTTCAGGTTATGTTCCCAACTTGATATAGCTAATTTCGTGGGTTGAAGATTTGTTGATAAGATATCTTATTTTGTGTTTAATATTGATGTATATTTTTGTTATTATTCATGTATTTATTTACTTTTCGCAATTCATGTAATTTATTTGATTTTTATATAATCAACCATATATTGTTGTTTGTCAAAGTCCATTTAGTATATTTGTAAGGCCCCGTTACCGGTAACCCTACTTTCGTGTTGGATTTACTCATAAACACAGTTCTAAATATCAGAGTTAATTAAAACATTTACGCGGAATATAAAACTTTCATAAAACTTTACATAATTCATAACTTGTCTCAAACATTTATTGTCTTTCACATTAAAGCATTAAAATTAACACATCATAGGTCCTCAGATGCCAGATTCTTGTTCAGTGCCATGTGTCTCCTCAAGCGAGCTGCCTCATCCTACTCACCTGCGTGCATACTAAAAGTCAGCTACGCTGAGTGAGTTCTAGATAATCACATAATCATACCATTCACATAACATTATATTCTTTCATTCATACTTTTATACTTTCATACTTTCTTACATTCATACTTTCTTACTTTCATACTTTCTTACTTTCTTTTGTATTAACTTACTTTCATATCTCATGTTATAAAGAGCATTACGCCCTACATTCATCGAGTATTATTAGGGCTCGGTACCCTCTTTCCTCGAGTATTATTAGGGCTCGGTACCCTCTTTCCTCGAGTATTATTAGGGCTCGGTACCCTTCTTCCTCGAATATTAGTAGGGTTCGGTTCCCTAGTTCTCGAATATTAGTAGGGTTCGATTCCCTCTTCGTTACCATACAACCATACATCATACCTCGAGTATTATTAGGGCTCGGTACCCTTTTCGTAACCATACAACCATACATTATCATTTCTTTCTTCTATTATCTCTATCATGTTCATACACATAAACATACATAACATACTTACCTTATACATAGCGTTACAACCTGACAGTACGTGCAATATCCGAAGATCGTTCACGTACCATCAAGCAATCATTCATACATTTCACATTATCCACATAAGGCATACACTTATCTCTTAGGATAAGTGTATTAACAAACATGTTGAGTATGCACACAGCCCCGAAAACATAACACATTATTGGGGCTAGAAACTCACCTGAACACGGTTACGTTCTCCGTTGATCGTAATCCCTTTCTTCAGTTGTGCACGGCTGACTGTATAACAAGTATACATATCAATTTAACTATCACTACTTATAACATCTTTCTAGTCTTAATTACTACCCACAACGAACGGGGGTCCGGGGGCAGCGCCCCTGGCAGCGGGGTCTAGGGGCGGCAGCCCCTAGCAGGGTCCAAGGGGCAGAGTCCCTGGCTGGGGTCGAGCTGCCAGGTCAGCTTGGAAAAATTTTATTTCCATTAACTGTCTTAACACATTTTTCATTAGATTTTTAATTTATTTTCTAAACGAACTTGGCTTTAGGCGAAGTTAAACCTCAGGCGAACTTGTCATCAGGCGAAGTTAAACCTCAGGCGAACTTAGCTTTAGGTGAAGTTAAACCTCAGGCGAACTTAGCTTTAGGCGAAGTTAAACCTCAGGCGAACTTGTCATCAGGCGAACTTAAACCTCAGGCGAACTTGTCATCAGGCGAACTTAGCTTGCAGGCGAAGTTCATCAGGCGAACTTAGCTTGCAGGCGAAGTTCATCGCTTGAAGGCGAAGTTGCCCAGATGAAGGCGAAGTTGCCCAGATGAAGGCGAAGTTGCCCAGATGTCCGCTGTTTCGGTTTCTGATCAACATTTCGGGCGATTTTAACACCCTTGTTAAGGTTCAATACCACCCACTACACTTCCCGACCATTTTCGGTCGTTTATTCACTAAAAGCTCGGATCTTTAAACTTCCAAGATCAAGAATCATACCTTTTGAGCTTGTTTGGATCTCGTTTATCTTGGTATCACCACTAATCTTTCTCTCTTACCCGGACCTCGCTCGATCCTTCCTTCTTTCTCGGCCCGGCCGGCGGCGGTTTTGGGTGTGCTTGGTGTGTGTGTATGTGTGTGTTTAGGAGAGTGGGGGAAAATGAAGATATTTTGGGATTTTGGGGGTATTTATATTCCTGAAATCCCATTCTCATTTAACCCATCTCAATTAATCCAAGTCCAAGACCCGCTCCTTCCCCGACATTAATCAATTACGCGAAATCACTAAACATAACTTCCTTTATTCATCATTAAAATTTTAGGATGTTACAATATTTTAATCAGAACCGACGTATTAAAGAAAAATTTATTTGTATCTTATATTTATCTATTTATTAATGATAATCTCTATAATTTATAATAATTATTATAAGTTTATTAATTTTGTTATTATTAATTTATTATCTTTTCTAATTAGTTGTTACATCTTATTTTGACAGAAATAATAACATTTACACCTTACTATTTTTAGATTTCAATATCTTTGACTTAAACATTATTCTGATATTTTATTGTAAGATACATTATATTTTCTATATATAACCAATTACGTTATATGTGGAAAACACAATAAATAAGTTATAAAGTTTCCATGATTTTAATTACAAGATTTTCAATATAATAATTTATTGCAAATAAGCATTTACATTATATGTTCTATATTCAATGTATTTTCATGGTTTTAATTATATAAATACAAGATTTTCAATATAATAATTTATTGCAAATAAGCATTTATATTATATGTTCTATATTCAATGTATTTTCATGATTTTAATTACATAAATACAATAATTAAGTTTTCATGATTTTCACTTAATTTCGCATTTCCATGATTTTGATTATTGGCCAAGTTCTATTTAAAAATTTCTTCAAAAGTTAATTGTATTAAGTGAAGTTCCTTTGGTGATTCACAATTTTATATTATCTATATATTATTTCTGATTAATATTAAATGTATTTTATTCATATAATCGTTCATTAAATATTAGTTTTTATTTGGTAAGTTTTTTGGTATGGTAACCATTATTAAATTAAAAATGTAATAACCAACATTTAAGTTCACGTAAATCATTGCAAATTAATTACCTTTAATTCAATTTATGACAATTGATTTTTGTTTAAAGATATTTAAGGTAATTAATTAATTAACAGTTTGATTTTCATTTACTTAATTGTGGAAGTCAAATTAAATTACTTAATTTTAGAAGTCAAATTATTAACGTTTTCCAAAAGACCCGAGTAATTATGGAAGTCAAATTAAATTATTTAAACTCAAATTTATTTTAATTACACTTATAATATTGTTACAAAAATTTATTTATTTTAAAAAATGATTTCAGATATTGTGATAACTAACTATCATTTGACCAAAATGATATAACTATAATTAATGATATTATATTTTGCCAACTTCAAAACAATTTATACTTTTTATATATGTAAATCGTTTTGAATATAAGTTTTTACAATATATATTGACAACTAATTAATTTATTAGTTATTACGTATTTGACCATAACACTTTCTTTGTTTTACAAATACAATTATTTGATAAATATATATGAACATTAGATCCATGTGATAGCTAAAAAATAATCAAATAGAAAAGAGTTTAATACCAAGTGCATAACCAATAATGTCTATATAAACGTAGGAATGAATGAATGTATACCAATTACGTTGTTATGTTAGATAAATTTATAAATGTTACTTTTATGTTTACTTGCATATTATATATGTAGATTATGAAAAATAACAATGTTTTCTTGTCAAACTCATAGTATAGGTAGATATGTATGTTTATTTAAATTTTTGTAATTGTTAATAACATAACATTTTGTTTATAACACATTAATTGTATTAGAGTTGTACTTTTAATTTCAAATGATGCAATTATCATTTAATTAATATTTGAATAATTTTTAAATACGCATAAATATCAAGATTAATGTATACAATTAAAACAGAATTATATAATGAAATTGATTTTAAATAAAGTAATGATGTTAACAATTACTTTATGTTTTTTTCTTCCTATATATTTTTATTAATATTTTTGAATATGTTGCTTTTATTTAATAGCAATATTTGTCATTTGTAGTATGTTTGGATTGCTAAATGGCAATGTCATTTGTAGTATGTTGGTTTTATTTTTTAAAGTTTCTTATTGATCTCTTATACCTTATTGTATTAAGATTAATAATTAGTTTATTACTTTTGTCAGCCGAAAAATATCATCTTGCTCGAAACATATGCGTGTTGGTTGAATATGTTGTCTATATTTATATGATTTGTTGATATGTTTTTCCACCCGTGTGTAACACGGGCTATACCCTAGTTCATGTCATTATGACATTAAAACACCCGTCCACCGGACGGGTATAAAACTAGTTCTTATAGGTTATAAGTTATAAGACGTTTGATTAAGTTTGATTTTGTAAGTGTACAAGTCATAATTTACAACTTTGTAACTTATAACTATAAGTCATAAAGAGATCGTATAAGAAATCTCAAACAACCCCCCTAAATAAATAAAACATTAACAAACAAGCTATAAACATACCTTGTCTTCTTTGCCATGGATCTAGAGGTACCTTACATGTCGCATGCGAATAATATTAGTGGCCTGTACGATCTTTTATGTTTCTTGGGAATAAGAAACATTCTATAATGGTAAAGTGGTAAAGTTAAGATGGTGTTTCATCTTCGATATTTAAACCATTCGTTGTTAAAGCCTCTTGACAGTGCAACGTCACCGATACATGAACACTAGGCTATAAAACCCCAAGCTCATGTTGCCTTTATGTGGTTTGCCCACCTGAGGGGCTTTAAAATTTATTTTTTAATTTAAAAAACATAATAAAATAAAAGGTAAATAATAATAAATTTAAAATCATTAAACACAAAGTAAACAAAAAAACCACAATTATTTTAGTCGTCGTTATTTGTTCGCTTGTTCCTCCAAAAATGTTTAACCAAATTCAATCGAAGACTATTGTTCGTTTCTCCTTTTTGTGTTTTTAATAAATTAGCAAGTTTCTTATCAGCGTTTAGTGTTGAGTCGGAATCCATATTATAGAGAACGATTATAAATTTATAGAAAAGAATGAGATGTTTGTAGTGTGGGCTTAATTAGATGGGTATATAAAGAGGAAAATGGTATAAAAAATAAAAATAAAAAACTTTTTTTTATTGAAACGGTCATATAATTGTTGGGATTGGAAAGGGCCCCACCACAATCACCTATGTCGCCCAACATTCCCACACCGCCCCAGCCCATGTCCCCGTTCTTGACTGCCCCTCGACGGTGTTCCAAGGGATCACCGCCCCTTTTCCGAGCTCTTTGTCGCCCACATCGAATGGTCCTGGGGTACCAACATAGCTTGCAATTACCCTTTTGTTCAAATGATATGTGGGTGATGATTAAACTTGGGATTTTATAGTCTCGGATTGGAAACCTGACTCAATAGGGTTTTCATATGGTGATGAGTTTTCTCATTGATGGTGTTTTTGAGTGAGTAATGTTTTGAGCATCAAAACCAGTGTGGACAGTTGGTGCCTCGTTTCAGAATTGCTCACTTGAATACTAAGGGTAGTCTCAGATGTTGTTAAAGTAAAAGTACCAACGTAGCTAGAGACGAGCAAATAAACATGTTAATCGAACCAAGCCGAAAATTAAAACCCCCGGACCGGTTTGAATCGATTATGTAGAGACCGGTTTAGAACCGACGAAACCGTAGGTTCGAAACTGGTTTATAATTTTTCTCACCAAAACCGGTTTCCAAACCAAAACATAGCAAAAACCGGTTAACACTTTAACCGAAACCGATCATAACCCTGTCAAGAAACCGATTTTGACCTTTATTGACCTAACCGAATCAATTTCAATCCAAACATATTTGTGCACCTCTAAACGTAGTCAATTTACGACACGTGTACTAGAGTAGAGTGAATTTCTTTCACAACACTAGTTTTGTAAAAAAAGTTAAAAGATTAATAAAGAAAAGGAAAACTATCTTTTTGTGACACCTGTCACATGCTATGTCCACAATAACCGTGAACCCCTATCCACTTATACCAAACCGGCAACCACCGCCGTAACAGAATTCTCCGGCCAATAATAACCGTCACTCACTCACTCACTCTCTCTATAATAATAATATTATTATTATTATTATTAATAATGATACTCTCTTCAATCACACCACAATTTCATCATAATCTACACCAACACACCGATCTCCGCCGTCAATTCCACTACAAATCATCATCATCCACAGCCGTACACTGCATCAACCCTAGCATCGGTTCAACTCTCCGTCACGTAAGTATTAGTGATAGTAATGACGGTAACAGTAACAGTAACAAGTGCGAAGATGATGATTATGATGATGATGACGTCACGGTAGCGTCAGCTTCAGCTATTGCAGCTGCTATACGTAACGCGTCAACGTCTCCGGTGGAGTTTGCGCAGCGGATTGAGAAGAACGGGAAGAGTAAATCGGTTCTGCTTCCGAGTGCTGATTTCCAGACGCTTTGTGTTGAACAGATGGATTTGTTTCGGCGGATTGTGGATCCGGATGCTCTCTTATCGGTAATATCATTATTATTATTAGGTTTAATATATGTGTAATTGAGTTTAATAACATACATATAGGCATATACCTATTTGTTATTTCATTGAATTGGTGATATTAGTGTATAATTGAGTCGATATACATATAATGGAGTCACAACATACATATAACTACTTGTTATTTAGGTTGAATTGGTGGTTTTATTAGGTTTACTGTGTATAATTGAGTCAGTCTACATATAACTACTTGTTATTTGATTGAATTTGGTAATATTATTTAGTTTACTGTGTATAATTGAGTCATCTGTGAGCTGTAGTGATGCTGTTATTTGATTGAATTGGTAATAGGTTTCAGTTACATTAAGAATCATGTACCTAATGGTAGCCTAGAGTTGGCAATATTAATGGTAAAGTTATCAGACTATTGTGATTGGAGTGGTAATAGATTTAAGTCACATATAACTATTTGTTATTTCATTGATTTGGTGATTTTAATTGGTTTTCTGTGTATAGTCGAGTCAATATACATATGACTGTTTGTTATTTGATTGAATTGGTGTTTTTATTAGGTTTACTGTGTATAATTGAGTCATTTGTGAGCTGTCGTCATGTTGTTATTCATTTATTTGATATATTTGATTGAAGTGGTAATATATTTCAGTTACAGTAAGAATAATGTACCTAATGGTAGCCTAAGGTTTGCAATGTTAGTGGTAAAGGTATAAGACTATTGTGATTGAATTGATGATTTTATTAGGTTTATTGTGTATAATTGAGTCATTTGTGAGCTATTGTGATGTCATTTGATTGAGTTGGTAAGATGCACCTAATGGTAGCCTAGGTTTTGCAATATTAGTGCTAAATGTATCAGGCTATCTTGCTTCCGAGCTCTGATTTCCAGACGCTTTTGTGTTGAACAAATGGATTTGTTTCGTCGGATTGTGGATCCGATGCTCTGTTATCGGTAATATTATTATGAGGTTTACTTTGTATAATTGAGTAACATAGATATAACTATTTCTTCATTTGTGACCTATTGTGATCTTGCTATTTTATTAGTAAAAATTCTTCAGTTAAAGTTAGAATAGTAAACCTAATTGTAGCCTAGGATTTGCAATTTTAGTGTCTAAAGGTATCAAACAAACGATTTGGAAATTCTATCACAAAACTAACTGGCTGACAATTGTGTGTTTAAAGTTTTACAATTATAAGTTTGTAACTCACATGTGAAGTATTTGCACCATTATACTAGCTGCACTTAATTGATTTGGCAACAAACTTCAGTTAGAGTTAGAATCATAAACCTAATTGATTATGTAGGTGCATTTCATTGGTTTGGTAAGAGACTTTATTTAGAGCTAGAATAGGAAACCTGATTTTAGCCTAGGATTTGCAATATTAGTGGTTAAAGGTATCAAGATAACGATTTGGAAATTTTTTAAAGTCTTGGAAAAATTTTCAAAATAGACAAATTGCCTAATAAGATTTTAAAAATAGGCATGAAATCACTTTCTCTCCAAAATAGGCATGGCCAATCATGTATTGACAAATAAGCCGCTTAGGCACAAAATGGGCCGGCACGGTTTACCATGTAAAAAGTGGCATGGCAAAATGATATTCTGGCACGTTCAATGGTTGGCTATAGCGGAGCCTAAAATGCAATGAAAAGGCTATGAAAGTGCCTGGAGGGTTTCTAAAAGGGCGGGCGGTTAGGCTCGTTTACATCCCACACGTGGATGGGTCACTTGCTTAGCCTAGACAGTTTCCAGAGACACTTAAAAAGTCGCGTGGTTTGGCTCCTTTGGATCCCACACGCTGATGATTTGGCACTCTCTTAGCCTTGACAGTTTCCAAAGACGCCCAAAATTCGCACAATTAAGCTCATTTGGATCCCACACGCTGAAGAGCAGGTCACTACGTGGTTGTGGCAGCTCCAGTGCTGAGTGCCCTTCGTAGCTTTTTCATTGTCGTTTAGGCTTCTCTGTGTCCCTATCGTGACACATGTCAGAATTTCCTTTTGCCAGATCATTTTTACATTATATCCATGCTACCCCATTTGGTGCCTAAGCGGCTTATGTGTCAACACATGATTGGTCATGCCTATCTTAGAAAGGAAATAATTAATGCCTATTTGGGAAATATTTTTTGTCAATTTGCCTATTTTATAAATTTTATCTTATGTTTTGGTGTCCATCACAAAACTAGCTGACTGACAATTGAGTATGTTGAAAGTTTCACAGATATAAGTCATCTTTGAATTCCTTGAAGCCTTGAACCATCACAGGAAGCAAATTGTGATTGTGTGTTGTGCATTGTGTTTGTTATGGCTATTTTAAAGCATTTATATGGAGATGGTGCTTTTCTTCATTACTAGAAGATTGATAAATCTTAAGGAGCATCTTAGCTTGTTGCTTTTTAACATTACCTTATTCTGATGTTGAATGCTCAATCTGAATCCTGATAGCATGCATTTAACATTCAGGTTTATGTGAGACCAGCTGGTAGTTATGTTATGGACAGGCTAGAGTTGCGCAGAGTTACTGTCTATCCTGGAAGGAATGTGTCTGATATTCTAATATTAATCAGTGATTTTAGTATCCCAACAGGATTAAGAGCAGCAGAAGCTTCACTCTTGAAACAACAGGTACAGTTTTTCATGCAATCTAAGGTGGCGTTTAGGATGCATATTCATGCAACTCTTCTTCGTTCATTAGAATAGGATATACGTTTTTTTTGTTTCTGATTGTTCTTTGTTCAATTTAGGATACATATTAATGTAATTGTAGGCAGAATTTATTCCTGAGTGTCGAACTTTGGTTTTCCCTATGGTGAAACATCCGTTTGTTGTCGGTTTTTTGGTTGCTGAAATTCCAAAACTAGAAATACAAAAAGAAGATGATGCAAAACAAGGCTCATCACCTGAGGATACTTATGCAGTGTACCCATATGCAATCTCAAAATCATGGGAATTTCAAAATTTTGTAGATAGAACATTGGAATTGCACAACTTTTCTGCTGAACAGAGATTAAATGCAATAAACATATCCCGCTCTGTTGCTATGGCGTATGTTATGGATCAGGTAAATGACTAATTTAGTGATTTATTGTGTTACAGTTAGAAATTTTCCAGGATTTATCCAAAGTTATTTTAAGTTAAAAAACTGAAAATGTGGATTATGAAATTGTGGAACAAAGTTTTTAAAATTAAATCAATACTTCCAATTGTATCGGTATTTATTAAAAAATCATGGATAGTTTACAAATCTTCAATTTTGCAATCACCGTGGCATTTTTTTGTGAATGTTTTGGTTAAAATTATATTATTTGAGTTGTGGTTTTGTTCATGAGAGGTGGTGGTGTTTTTTAATTGTGGAGCGATTAATGCTGTGAAATATTATTGTTAGTTTATTAATTGAAACTCTTGATTATGCTTAATATTATAAACCAAATGTTTCTAAGACTGCTCTATTAGTTTAGTTTGAAACTATCTTAAGACGAGTACTAATGTGTGTATGTTTTTTTCACAGAAATCAATGTTACTTCAGCAATCCTCATGGCAAAACAACGTTAGGATGAGTAATTTGGTTGAGCAAGTAAGACTTTATACACCTATTTCACATTACTGACTATAAAACTGCATGAATTAGAAATTACCTTTACACTTTTTATTGATTATATCTAATCAGTGCACATTTTATCATCAATTTTACCAGCCTAGTTACAAATGACATCAATTTCCTGATAAAATACTTAAAATGAGGGTGGTTGCTAAAATCAGTTTTAAGTTACAAGTTGAATTTATATAATATGCATAATGAAAAGTTGGATGCTAAAACTTAAGGAAAATAATATGAAGTAATGTTTCTATTATGTGCACTTTAGAATTCTTTGTTCATCGATATTATGGGCATAAAACTTCTTAGACAATATTATGATTGTTAGTCTTTTTTTTACAGATTCGTGGTCCACTTTCTAGCATTCGAACTTTGAGCAAAATGTTATCCGCCAATATGAAGAAAAATGAGGTGTGTCAGTGTGTGCCAAAGTTTGTTAATATTCTGTCAATTTTGTTATATCTTTTAGGAGTTACCTTTTTGACTCCTTGAATATGTTATTGTAGATTCCTTATGATATTGTTGAGGACATAATGGTAATAGGCGATGGTATGAGAGAGACTCTTCAACAACTGCAAGACGCTGTTCATATGACAAAGGTATGCTCTTGCATGGAATATATATTAAAGGACTAATTTCACACTCATATGCGTGTATATTCTCCCAAAAGCTCAAAATTTCATATTCATATATATATATATATATATTTTTTTTTCTAAACTTTATATATCATAATTATATTTATTTAATAAAAACGCTAAATCTATCATATTTGCCATTTGATAGTAAATAAAGCTAAATAAATTCTGTATTAAGAGTAGGCTGCATATTTTCAATGAGCTTATGCCTTTGATAGTTCGATGTCAATATTAAATATTTATTGGTTTTATTAATAGTTTTTAATTTCTTTCAGAACAATATAGTTCGCTACAATGAAGAAAACCTAACGAAAATAGACGAATCGGCTCACGAGTCAACGAGGTTTCAGTTATCCAATTTCTTCTCAAATGACACCTCTACCCCCACGAGACATGAGTATGGCGGACCATTCTCTCTCTCTTCAAAATCTGGAGACTCGGAAATGCCCATGCCACCTATGGCACTTGCACCTTTGTTAAATCATAAGATAAGGTATGGTTTATAGGCTCCAATAATTAGGGCTGTTCACGAACCGAACCAAACCGAACGCGGACATGCGCATACTTGGTTTGGTTTGAAAGCGAGCCGAACCGAGCTGATTGAATTTAAGGAAACGAGCGATATCTTTATGCTTGAACTTGGTTCGGTTTGAAACCGAGTGGCTTGGTTCGGCTTGGTTTTGCTTGATTTCATACAAAGTTTTCAATTTTAAATTTCTAAAACTTCAAAATATCTTTAATTCAAGACTCTCAACTCTAAATCGTCTAAAGTTCCATCTTTAAAATGTATAAAACTTAAAGTTAACAACAAAACATATACAAAACGAGCGGCTATGGTTTAAATTTGAACTTTAAATTCAACATAAAAGATTGAAAAATTAAAAACTTTAAAAAAATAGTATACTTTTATCTATATTCATAAAATTCACATATAAAACTAATAAATAAAAAATAATTCGAGCAAAACGAACCGAAGCAAACCGAGCGAGGCTTTGCTCGTGCTTGGATTGTTTTTAAACCGAACCGAGCCGAACGGCTCACTTCCAAACCGAGCCGAAATCGAACGGGCATTTTTCGAGCAATTTTTGAGCGAACGACGAACGAGCGGCGAGCGACGAGCATTTGGACAGCCCTACCAATAATTAAAAACTTATGCTTGTTTTTTTTTTGAAAATAAATAAAAAGACTAATATTTGTATTTTCGTGTAAAAAAGACCATGCAATGCATCTGATGTACTCTCTGATCTTGTGGGTGCACTCAAACCACTGGCTCATAAACAACAACGCATCATACGAGTATGTGAAATACCCGAATCGTTGGAGGTTGCAGTTGAAGAACCCGCGTTACGCCAGGCTTTAAGCAACTTAATCGAGGGTGCGTTATTGCGTACAAATATTGGAGGAATGATTGAGATCGTGTCCATCTCAGCGCCAGCTGGAGGCGTTCTTATCATAATCGATGATGACGGACCTGACATGCATTACATGGTATGTTAAGTTGTTGACTGTTGCCGACTCATACTCAACTTATTGGTATTGTTAAATAAAAACAGGCTTATTTAATTGTACAGACACAAATGCATTCGCTTACACCGTTTGGAGCGGATCTTTTATCGAAAGGCATGGTTGAAGACAACATGACATGGAATTTCGTAGCAGGGTTAACCATTGCCCGTGAGATATTGGAATCTTACGGTTGTGTCCTCAGAGTAATCTCCCCTCAGGTGGTTGAGGCAGCGCTTGGTGCTGGCGGGTCCCGTGTAGAAATATGGCTACCTTCTTTCTCTTCTTCAACCGATGGTTTAAACCACCCCGCTCAGGCAGCATAAGGCTCTACGTGATGTGGTTTTTTCCAAAAATGCCCTTGTTAAATCGGTAACAAACTTCTTAAACCGTAAAATTATATTCATGCTTACTGGCAGTATGTATATATATAACTGATGCTATTACATTAGGTTTGTGTAAATAGCAAGATATATCAGAATTAATAGGTAATGTAAAGGTTTGTTGTATCAAAATGTAACAGACGATTTATACGTGTTGTTACGTGTAAAAGATGATGTGACGGTACCTTTTTTTTTACCGTAATCGGTAAAAAAAAAGGTGGCGTGGCAATGGTTTTACGGGTTTAGTATGCAATTGCATCAAATGATAAAGGAAATAAAAGTTAGTTACTTAAAGCTTAAAAAGGTAGTTTTGTTACAGACAATGAGTAACAAAAGTAATAATCGCGATTGCGACTAGACCAACCAGATCGTGACAAATTTATTGCGAAAGTGACGGTCACGACGAAAAGTAAGACGACACGGTTTGTTGCAATCTTGATGGCCATTTTGAAAAGGATTGATTTAAATGGCATATTCTCATGCTTAGTTGACTCTTAATAGTCTTATGGTGATTTTCTGTTTGATAATGATAATTAGTATTTTAGTTATTATTAAAATCAACAAAAAGTGTGATGACCCATTCACATCGACACCAAATGAGCTTTCACACGTTGATTACAAATAGTATTATAACTAGTTCCCGGTCCGATCAGCTCGTATGGTGATACGATCGTATTATTATTATTATTATTATTATTATTATTATTAAAGTTTATCTTTTATTTAGTTTTCATTGTTCCTTATCGTTTATCTTTTTCTATTTTTATGTCTTTTATTTTCCTATATATTGTAATCTCTTTTAAGAGAAAGAATAAGAAAGAATTATTATTTGAGTTTATTTTCTCTTCTTCTCTTATGTTCTTGGAAGATTGACGGTTGTCTCGAATAAACCGTAACAATCGGTGCTTTCATTGAGCCTAAGCCTAGATGGCTTTGGAAGAACTCTTGTGGGAGCATCCACAACTACCTCTTTTTACCGGATCTATCCCCGCCCTATGGATCTCTCAAGCTGAACGATATTTTCTCTTTTACGCGATATATGGCGACGAGTGGTTTCCCTGTGTCATTGAATCCTTCGATGATGAACCATTCTGGTGGTTCAATGGTTGGCTTCGGAGTTCAGACTTCCTCACCTGGGATGATTTCACTACAGCAATGGTTACTCAATTTCACGTTAGTCCCATCAATGCAATTGCCAAGTCTGATAATGAAACCATTGTTAATGAGGAAGTTACTCAAGAATTGGGGGATGCGATCTTAGGTGGGCATGTAACTGGTAATTATAAGCAACAAAATTGTAATTTGATGGTTAATAAAGATGCCAATCAAATTTACAACAATACAATTAGCTTGTTGGCACCGACACCGTTAAAAGGTACAACAAGGCGACCCGTGTTGCACCCCTTGTGGTGGTCCGTTGACATTGGCCCGAATAATACCAGAAGACTCGAATGGCGGCCACCGTGGTGCTACGTTGAGACCGCCCCACTTGTCGGTGTACGACTCGAGTGGCGACCACCATGGCAACGACATTGCGTCCTTGAGGACAAGGACGTTTTCAAGGGGCCGGGAATTGATACGATCGTATTATAATATTATTATTATTATTATTATTAAAGTTTATCTTTTATTTAGTTTTCAATGTAGTCAAACTATGTTTCCTTATCGTTTATCTTTTTATATTTTTATGTCTTTTGTTTTCCTATATATTGTAATCTCTTTTAAGTAAAAGAATAAGAAAGAATTATTATTTGGGTTTATTTTCTCTTCTTCTCTTATGTTCTTGGGAGATTGACGGTTGTCTCGAATAAACCATAACATATGGTTATTACCCACCCATCAGTTAATTATACGGATGATCCTTGTGGTTTTGCCTAGGGTGCAAACGAGCAAAGCTACTCGAGATCGACTTATTAAAAAGCTTGATCGAGCCAACCTTAGACGAGCTCGAGTTTGAGTTTAAGCCTAAAACTAATCTCGTTTAATAAACAAGCCCGAGCCTGAGCTTCACTTATCGAGCTCGATCCGGCTCATGAGCTTGACAGTAATATAATTTTTATACTATATTATTATATATATTTTATAATTATTAATTAATCTATACAATATTGTGACAAAATAACTAACTAATATATATATTATGTTATACATAAATTTATTTACAATTGAAAAAAAAATAAATAATTATAAATATGTAAAAAGTAATTAAGAAATAGTAAACGAGACGAGCTCGAGCTTCGAAAACAACTTACGAACCGAGCTTGAGCTTTAGAAATAGAAAACGAGCTTGAGCTCTATGTAAGTTAAAACGAACCGAGCCCGAGCTCGGCTCAACTCATTTGCACCCCTGGCTTTTTCCTAAGTAACGCCTTTTGATGATAATAAAAATAATAATAATAATAATAATAATAATAACAACAAAAAAAATATATAAATTCCAGTTGGACAAACAATGCCAGTTTCCGTGATTCCAAATTCTTTGAAGAATAAACTTATCATCTCAAGACATGGCAACCTCAAATCACACGAAGATGATCAGATTCTTTATTCTCCACATAATCAATCCTCTTATCTACTATGTAAAGAAACATTTTAATTATATATCCTAATAAAAAAATTGTTTGAAATACTTCATCTTCATGTATTAGAATCGTTTCAAATTCATAAACTTAACTCATTTTTAAAATAAATAAACAAAAAAAAAAATCATATACGTGACCAGTATAATAAAAAGGCTTCATAAACAGTTCAGGTTTGTACACGACAAGACATTGACATTCTAACTTAAGCGGATATAATGATACACATCTATTTATGGTAAAAACTTTTTGGTCATCATTCATCTAATGTTTTAACTGTTCAACATCATCATGATTTTGTATTTTTCTATTTCAAGACATGTTTCACTAAATGTTCATGTTATGAACATACTTTTCTTGATTAATCTTTGGTACTTGTACACGAGGCGTGATCAAAATGACAAACACAACGAAACACAAATTTGAATAAATAAAAGAATATATCAATCTCGGCTCAAAATTTTCTAATTTATAATAAGGGAGACATGGATCAACGGTCAGTACTAAACAGTATGACCATCGAGCCACGACCTCCCAAACAAACAAACAAACGAATAGAACTAAGGAATATTTACATCAATCACTATAAATCCACGAAACTCATTCCGCTCTATAAACACTAAGTGTGTACTCGTATAACCTTCGGGCTCGGGTCAGGCCTAGGTCAACCACTTTCTCTCATGCAATTCCCGGGCAAGAGAAATCTATAATCGTCCGCGTTTTCAATAAGATGTTGCGGAAGATGAACAGCCGAATACGAATGCGGGATAGGTCCCATTTTCCCGATAATGTCCTTAAACGTATACTCCTCGGGTATCATATCGAAAAGATTGGACCCTTTGCATATCACATTTTGAACCCTACTAGGGTTCAAAAACCTCTTGAACCTCACTCTATCACTATGACTATAAGCTTTCATTTTGAATATAAACTCGTTAACGTGTCGAAAACAAAAGCTACAATGCCACCCGGCATCCGCCAGTATCACATTTGAATGACGAAAATGCGCGTATCTCGTTTTACCCGACTGATATCTATGAACCGAAGCCCGCCAGCTATTATTATCCGAAAGAAACTCAAATGAATATAAATAATTTTTTAACCGAAGGTGTAGCGCGGGCGGGATATCATCACACCATCTTAAAAGATTAATCGTGTGTCGGCTCGGGATTTCATCAACATCCGACATTATCAACAAATCATCGTCTTCGATCCCGGCTTTTTTAATAAGATAATCCAACGCTAACCGTTGATACGCCTCTTCTACAAACGGGTTCTCCCCCTTTTTAAACCTCCCAGGAATCATCCCGTAAGTCAACCTCGAGTCAACGAATTTAAACCGGTCACGGTTGCTAGAAAACACTAACGGTTTTGGGACCCCGGTGAATGTCGAGTTTGATTCTAGTAGTACAAATTCGGTCACATACGGGTACAACTCGTGCCATCTTATTGTTAAAAGATCGACCTCGTTACTAAACAACACGGCATCAAAAACACGTCTAGGGAACTCTCGGGTTTTCCATCCGTGAAGCTTACATAGGTTTTGCATCGACACGTTTTCGTGATAATAATGTGGGATTTCGTGGAATGGTTTTGGAGGTGATTCCCATATCGGGCGTAAAAAGTATGAGATTTTTTGACCGTGAACGTATAGTGAGAAGATAATCGAGGGTGTCAACACAAATATGAAGATCAGGGCTTTTAAATCTAACCCGCGAAGAATGCATTTTACTCGCGATAGAGCCGAAGGTTGACCCGAATCCTGCAAATCAAAATGTACATTTTGGTTAATAAACATAATCCACTTTTATACATCCAAACACTTAAAAATACTAAAAGAGTGATCATCTGCAGCCTCTATAACCCGACTTTAACATGACCCGTTTAACCCGAAAATTAAATTATTTAACTGTTTTCATATTAATACTTTAAAATTCTAAATTTACATATAATTTTTATTTTTTAAGCAATTATGTTTAAACCATACCAATTTAATTTTTGAAATTTAAACTTTTAAATTATAAGTTACCCAGATGGTTTAATTTGTTATATAAAATCATATATAAAAAACTAAAAGAATAAATAAACATGTCAGCCACAAACCCGTCTGGTTGGCACGAATACAACTTGTTTAGCTAAATGTTTTCATGGGTTCAACTCAAACCCGTTTAGTTAAACTTGGCGGGTTTAACTCGCGTTTAAACTAAACCCAAACCCGCAAATTTCATGTCAGGTTCGGATAAAAAAACAATATTTTTTTATTACAAGTAAACCTATTTACAAACAATGATACAAAAACTTATAATTTGTTCTAATTAAACAAAATAATAATAATAATAATAATTCACAGCCTTTTTGTCACAAAATTGTCACAAATACAAAAAAAAAAGTAAAATAATAATAATAATAATATCAACTTAACTAAGTAGATTTTTAAATTTACCTCATCACAAATATTACTGCAGATATCATCTGATTTCTTAGAGCAATATCTTGATCCACCTTCTGCCATTAAATAAGCTTTCTCCACAATATTGACCGCCATAAAAAGTCAAACCTCCCAAATTCACTATCAATTGATTAAATTGATCACCCCAAATTGATTATTAATAATAATAATAATCAAAGGGTGATCCCAAATTTAATCTTCTCAAGATTTAAAACCCACCAATATATATGATCTTTGAGAGTGAAATTAATAAAAATTGAAAAAATTGATATTAATAATAATAATAATATAAAAAGTTGAAGAAAAATGGAAGATGAATTGAGTTAATTTCTGGGTAAGTTGGATTGTGTTGTGTTGGCTTCTATCTCTATGTATCCTGTAAATTACTCATATGAATATGAATATAGAAGATATATATAGATATACATAAGAATGAAATGAATGGTGGTATATATACATTAATACATGGGAGATGATAAAGAATAGTTTTTGGAATTGACCAAATTGCCCTTGTTGTGTTTTTTTTTTCAAAAAGATTTGAAGAGTTATATTTTAATTAACTTTTTAATTTATTTAGCTGGTTTCTGGAGCCGGTGTCTTTCTGAAAGCAGAATTTGAATTTTTGGAATACGGGTATGGCTAGCTTACATCATACGTTTCTTAGACTCTATCAGTAGTTTTATTATTGGCAGGGTTTTATTAGGCATGACTAGTGTTTTCTATATATGTATATAGACTTGTATTTGTTGTATAGGATTTATATACGATTACTTATCATGTAAATTACATATTAATTATTTATGTTTCTCGTTCATTTCAAATAAAAGGATCCAATTATGTTTATGTTTTCAATTTCAATATTTATCTTGGTTTTAAGACGGAAACAATATCATAACGTATGATTTAAGTCGCCAGTCTTGTAAATTTAGAGTGATTTAAGTGAATGTAACAAATGTTTTAGTACTAAGATTTGGTTTTTAGTTAGTTAATTAGACTATTCGATTTTAATACTTTATGCATCAAATATCAAATGGTTTAGATGTTTGAACTAGCTTAAATCTGACCGTCCAATTGAATTGAGAGGTTTGGACCGGTTTAAATTGGACCATCCAATGAAAGTGAAGTCGAAACATCCACACCCGACACAAAGATGACCCACAAGGTAGGAGAAAATACGACGCCGCAATGGAATGAATTTTCGAGATAAAGATGAAGGAAATTAAGAAAAAGATTCATCTGCATCTCTAACTTAATTGTGTCTATCTAAAATCCTTGTTTAATATTATATGGTTTAGTATAATCAGGGTTACGACTTGTTTAAATCTTCAGTTCAATAACGTTTTTATGAACAAAATTACTAAGCTTTAAACTTGCCGACTGAATCAATGATTTGAATCATTTAAATCAAATTGATAATTCCTGAGTCATTTGATTGCCTCCGTTCTCGTATATGAACACCAGTATTAGTGTGAAATCTAAGTGGTTGTGTTTTTTTAATAATTATTATATATACTACATTTTATCAAATGAACACAACTTGTTGAGGGGTAGTTTGGTCAAACTATAGGATAGAAATGGTCTCATGTAGGGGTATTTTGGTCATTACGTAGAAGACTTAGCCTTGTAAACGCGGTTTGTTGGATAGACCGATCATCCAAGATGGCAAACTTTGGACCTACCCAACACACCCTTACGACACGTTTAACTTTTTTGAAAACAAACATTAAGGTAATTACAAATTATCCATCTTCCTAGTAGTTTCATTGTGATTTAATTTCTAAAAAAGTTCAATAGTGTTTTCATATTAAAATATAAATTTAAATTATGCATAGGGGACGAATATTTTAAGAAAGTTTTTGGGTTGTGAAAACTAAAAAAATCATTTAATAATTAAATTTCTTTTATTATATGCATTATATTTTGGTTAAATAATAATAATAATAACAATAATTTTACACGACTCGACTTTTAACATAGGTGTAATGAATATTACATTACAAAAATATTTACTTTTCACATTGTAATGTAAATGTTTATTACATCTGTTTTAAAAGTTGATTTACGTTAAAAAAAATAATTAAAGAACTTTTTAAAGATTTAGCTTATAAGAAATAATTTTTTTTTAATATTGTAAAGTGTAGTTCTTTCGAATTATCATAACTTAAAATAGTTTTCAAATGATGTCAATTGAAGTTTTTTATGATGATTAGGTAGCTTTGTGTTTGTAGTATAGTGTAACGGGTATTCGGGTCGTTCCATGGAAGATGGCTTCGTTCGAATTTTCCCTCCTGTTATGTTTTGTTTAGTGTGATTTTTCTTCCGTGTGTTTCAAGAGTGTCTTTATGTAAGGTTAGTCGGTTTTACTTTTTGATTTTTTTGTACGGTTGAATACTCGGGTTCATGGTTTGGGGTAGTAGTTTCTTTCCAAAAAATATTTTGGGGAAAGTCAAATTAAAAGAAACATTTTTTGTGTTGATTTTTATTTATAAATAGGTTTTTTTTAAGAAAAAAAAAAAGAAGGAACAAAACTTTTCGAGTTTATAGTCGAAAAACCGAATATTCAGGGACCATCCTAGAACAAGTGATTATCAACGTAACTTGATATTCTGATACACTCGAACCTCAATGAATGCCCACATTATCAAGCTTTACCAAGGAGAAAAGAAAGTACCACTAGTATAAAGAGTCCATAACGACTATATTAACTACTTTAATCATAAAAAAACAAAAGAAATATAAAAAGTCGTTACGTTTAAAAACTTGTTAGAAACGTAACACCACGACAAAAAAAGACGGGTTTTCTTTTCTTTTTTTTAGAAATATAAAAAGTCGTTACGTTTAAAAACTTGTTAAAAATAACTTGGTTATAATTTAAGTATTGTTGATGTCTTTCTCATTAATAAACATGGTCTCTTTACAAATTTATGTGTCTATCTTAATGAGCCAATCATTCATTTTGGATGTTATCCTTTGATGGTAAATGTCAAATTTACGAGGTTAAAACCTTTAAATCACCAAACTTATTTATGGTTAAAATATTTATTATCTTGGTTTGGTTGTCTATTTTTATCAATTAAAGTCGTTTCATACTTCACGGAATTTGCAATGAGTTGATGAAAAATTTTTTACCCGACTGGTTTCGAACTAACATCTCCTAGTCCGTTCTAACTTAATCTATTTGTTGCCTCCAGTAATGAAAATCCTGGATCCGTCACTAAAGTAGGTCCACCAACTATATTATTGTGTGGTGGCTAGTGACAAGTTTCATGCTCAAACCAAATTCTTAACAGCCCACTGAAACATGTGTAGTTCAAGCCCAATACTAATTCCATCATTTCTAGTTTCTTCCAAGGTTGTAAAATTCGCTAGACGGACTCTAGGCAGCCGTTGGGAGGTAGGTGTACTCGGAAATGCTAAATATAAAGAAAAATTAGTTTTTGGACATTATATAGAAGTCAAATATCATAAATTTACTAATATTTATAACAAAAAAGGTAAAGATCAATATAATTAAGAGAAAAACATTTTTAAATAATAAATTATTCTAAAAGTTGTTAGTCATTAAGTAAAAAAATGATATTTATTCTTTAGTATTAAAGAAGTACGAGTTACGTTTTACTTTTTTATGCCAAAATCGGCTCAAGTTCACCGACTAGTTGCGATTCTGACTAAGGTTGACCACCTTTAGTCATTCTTGGTAACTAGGCGGAATTAAAGAAACTCGCCTCGATGACATACCTTGTAGCGAGTACTCGGGGATTACTCGGCCTTGGAAACCTACTTTTACAACATTGGTTTCTACTATAATCACCCTAATCTTATGCTGACCCGGCCAAACCTCACCAAATATCTAACATGCTGAAATTGAATACCCATTAGTTATTTTTATTCTTGCTTGAGCCGAATAATGAAAAATTATCATGTTTGGTTTCTCCGTATAGACTTAGGCATAAAACCCGATTCTGGAGCTGACCCAAAACCGTACTAAGTACTAACCAGGTTCCGAATTCCTCAAAGAAATCACCGGAACCAAACCCGGAATCGGTTTTTTAAAAGACCCGATTTGTGCACCTCTACCTCCATACTTCAAGTTGGGCCGAACAATAGATTTTGATTTGGGGCTATTAAATATGCTCAAGTCTTAAGAATATGACTTCCATTCCTTCTATACCAGCCCATACAAATACAATATCCAAGCCCAATAGTGAATTATCCGTGTACTGCTGGGCTTTATAGACTTTACAAATATTCTCATTTAAATGGGCCCAAATATTTCTAATTAAATGAGTTTAAAAATATTATGTTGCGCTTAATTCCCGACCCAAACACGGCGGTTTGGGTTAGGCCGACTTCATCAACAAGTTGATTCGCGATTACGGGATTAAGCAAGTTTTCTAGTTTATAACCATTTGAATTTTGTAATGATTTAACATGTTATCCAAACTAAGGATGGCGGTATATAGCCTTGACCAAGAACACGATCAAGAAACAAAAGAACTTCCACGTGTTTATTAACTAAGAGATTTTAAACGATCAAAAACTTGATAACAGTATTAAATTATAACTTGGTTTATATAAGCTAACCTAAACTTGTTAGATTCAAATATGAATTAATAGGATATGACCAACTTGTTATTATCTAACTCAAAACACCACCAACTTGTGGGTCAAAAATAAACTTATCTGAAATTGGCTAACAATCACCTCCTCAATTTCCGTACCCAATTAGGTAGGTTTTCGTTTTTTGAGTTCACCACTTGAATTGGTATCAGAGCTTTGACAAGAACACAGATTAGCTAGATGAATGTTGGGCTTTTCCCGACTCAAACAAGGTGGTTTGGGATGGGCCGACTTCATCAACAAGTTGGTTGGTAATTAAGATATTAGTTAAGCTACCAAATCGAGTTTTAGCTTACGTGAAAGTAGTCAAGCTCAACTTGCCTCATTCGCAACCCTAATTAAAACTCTCATGAATCCTTAAATCCCTATGTCTTCATAGGTCCTTAAAAGGAGTAAAACAAAATACCAAATTAATCATTATATAACACAGTACATGTCATGATTTTTTTTTTGTTTTCCGCTTACATGTACTTTGATTTCAAGAATAGAACAAAAAAAACAAATCATGATCATTATTTTTCATTATGATCATCTGTCTTAGAACTAATGCTTTTGGTGCGTTGAATGCCGCTAGGCGAACGATGGAGCCTGCATCGGAATGAGCCAGCGTGTGTGGCCGGAGAACATAAGCAGTTGTTCGTGATGCTACCTTGCCGTGCTAACCCTCTCGATGGCGGTGATGTCACCATAACTTGTTCCAACTCCGCCTTCAACTCCTTGTTATCCGCCATTACCTAACTTTGGATCAATTTAGCTCACAAGCTACTTGAGCTCAGATTGATTAAAAGCTCAAAACGAGATGAACTCATAGAATATTTTTTAGTTTTATCCCTTTTTGACTTCTATGTATTAATTTCACGTGATGAGATCCGGTATAAATAAAATTAACATACTAAACAAGTAAACATACAAATGACTAGAGTAATTACAATTTTGAACTATAGTAACTATGTTAAAAAAATGGTATAGTGCAATAATAAATGAGATTACTGTAGTTCAAACGTTATAATGTAATAATAATTACTCTAGTTATTTGTACATTTTTCACGATAAAAGTCATTTTTATTTGTATTTGATCCAAACCCTTAATTTTACATTATAACAGCCGCGCTTTAGCTCATTTAAGGTACTACACAAGCTCAAGCCGAGCTTAGGCTAGTTTAAGAGTTTTTGCTTCTCAAAATATATAAAAATAATTATAAGAGTATATTAATTAATTAATAATAAATAAACAAACCGAGCTCAAGCCTAAGCTGGAAAAAACAACTTATGAGAGCTTGGGCTTGGCTTGGCTCGGCTCGTTTACACCCGTTAACCTAATCATGACAACATGTTTTTTTTATCATCTAGAAAACATTTATGTAAATCTTAAACTTGAACATGAGATGTTTTGTTACCTTTGTGAAGAGGAGATGTTTGGCAATTGTGAGTATACTAAAGGTTCAAAGAATATGGCAATATGTAGATGGTGGTGGTGGTGATGATGAACGATGATAAGATAAAAAGTGATCCATGTATAATGCATAATGTGTCATGTATCCAAAGCATATGATATCCGTCCCAAAAGAAGATTATAGATAATGTTTTTTATATTTTTTTTTAGTATTGTTTGGAAAAATAGGATTTTAAATAATTTAAATAAAATAGATAGACAAATATCCTTTTCAATTAGTATATTTTTGATACTATGTAATTACACTATAAGATGAATAAAATTCGAGTCAATTTTGATACGGGTATGAAAGCAATCAAATGTCTCAAAAACTCGGTGATTAAAATAAAAAATTTAACAAATCAAATGGTTTAGTTAAAAAAAACCTCAAAGATGTTTATTTTTACCATAATCAAACTTATTAAACAATTTCTAACCTTAAGTCCTTAAGTTATATTAAATATAAAAGAGATCAAACATGACAATAATATAAATAAGTAAAAGATAAAATTTTAGTTTACTTTTGAAATTCAATTTAGAAGATAATTCTTCATCAAATATAATGTTTTAGAAAAATGAACTAAAAGTGGAAGTTTCAAACAAAATTGAAATTCAAATTAGAAAATAATTCTTCATCAAATTTAAAACCTAGTTTATACAACAGGTGGGGTAAAAATGGTTAATCAAACCAACTCGAAAATCGAATCGAAACCAAACTGGTTTGGAACTAATTATATAGAACCTGATCTGAAACTAAATGACGTCGCAGGTTTGGAACCGGTTTTTAATTCTCTATACCGAAACTGGTTTCAAACATGTTAACAAAACCGAAAATGGCCAAAATTGGTCAAAAACGAGCCAAATCAAACCAGTAAAAAAATCGATTGTAAAATGGTCAAGAAATCAGTTGCAACCCGAACCAAAATTGGTCATAAATCGTTTTTGACTTTTGTTGACCAAATCAAATCAAACCAATTTAGGGTTTAGAACCAGACAACCAGTTTGCGTGCCTCTACTTTATACACATTATTATATAAATTTTCCGTAAATGCATGAATACACTAACCATTTAACCAAAAAGGAAAAAAGAATCGACATGACTAACAACAAACCAAAAAGAAGGTTGGATTTAACTTTAAAATGATGATCACAACGAGAATCATGGGAGTGAACATGCCAAAAGACAAAAAACAATTTAAACCAAAGTAAATAGATAAATAAATCATACATGTCATTCCTGTGGATGTCAATTTCATAGGTTTATGTTTATCTTAGTTTTTTAGTTTGATTGGAAGGTGTATAATTGATGATTGTTATGTGGTTTGGTCCCAACCCCACATGACCTAAAGTTGGTTGTTTAATATTATTTTAATATATATTGATGGAAAAAGACTTAACTTATTTAGGTCACATACCATAATGGTATTTCCCTTACATATATTATTATTATTATTATAATTATTATTAGCTTTTATATAGCTGTTAAACTGTGATCTTATTATTAATATTATTATAATTAGTAGTAGTTTTTATATAACTGTTAAACTTTGATTTCCTTTATTTTGCTTCATACACATGTACTTAGAGCCGAGGGTCTCTCTGGAAGCCACCTCTTTATTCCTTTGGATAGAGGTACGGTGTGCCTACATCCCACCCTCCCCAGACCCTACTTATAGCTTTGCTGTCGGTGGGATTTTACTGGGCATGATTGATTGATATTGATGGAAAAAGATGTGTTCGAGACGATTATTTTATCTGGTGGATCATTTGGATATCTTGAAATAAGGCTATTTTTGGTTCGTAAAGGGATTTAAAAGAGTACCTGATTCGTTTGTTGTCTTATTTATGGGCCTTGTCTCGTAATTGTAAAGTTATGGCTTAAAACCATATAACTAATATTTAGTTTTTCGTTTTGTTTTCCTCCCAGGATTTCTTTACCCGGGAGGAGTGTTTATAGACCGCAATGAAGTATGATTATTGATTTCATAGGGCCATATGGATGGCAAATGATTGACTTGCATTCCTAGCCTCGTTTAGTATATGAATGGTCGATTTTAATTCCGATACGATCAATTGTAACAAACCAATTACCACAAAACAAAGAGGTACGTCAACGAATGTGAAAAATCGGCTAATTCATTTGAAAATAATTGATGTTAGAGTAGTGTTTACAGTCACCAATATTGACACAAATTTACCCAATGAACACCCCTTGCAAAATGATTCCTACCAACAAATGTCGAAAAAGCTTAGGCTGGTTTATCCGAAATCGTATTTTTAGAACTAGTGACTACTCAGAGAGAGACTGTCCACTAGAATTTGTCACACCAACAACGATAAAAAAATAAAAAATTATATTTATAGTTTTATCTTTAATCTTAATCGCGTTGATGCTCTGGTGGTCCTTTGGGAACTACCCACATATAGTTTCAGTGAATGTCCTTTTTTCCTGGTTTAACCTACGTGTTGGTGATCTGTTAGTGATTACATACAATATTAGACTTTATTATTATTATTATTATTATTATTATTATTATTATTATTATTATTATTTGCGATACGAAGCTTATGGGTTTCGTTCGTTGGTAACAACATTCTAATGTAATATTCTCATTAAGCAAATATCAGTGTCGCTCCTATCGTATAGCCATCTAGCAGCTCCCGCTCTTGATCGACTCTTTCACCCCACAGTCACGTATGTGTTTTAACGCCATCACACCAATCGTGCCAACACCGGTACATAGGACATAAACATTTAACCATGTTTACCAATTACCATAGTGCCAAAATAGAGTATAACCTATTGCAATATGACAATCCTACCAAATATGACTTTGTTATCACTAGCTAGCAATCCTTTTCTCCTTTAACAACTAGCTAAGATACCAAATGTTATCTACTACAAAAGTCCAATATGCAAAACCCACCATACAATAATACTTGGCAATTGGCATCAACCCATCAATATTATTTCAGGCCCCATTGGATAACGGTCCTAGAAATGCAATTGACTCCTCATATGATGGTGTTGTTCTAATGAATTTCAACCAGCGTCATCTTCGAGAATCATAAAAAAATATTGGGTCAAGGGCAAAAAAGAAAATTAGACCTAAAATGTTGAGTAATTGGGTTTAAACATTAAAAATACATAATTTTTTTCAAAAAAACATATATGATTTAAAAATAAAATAAAATTTGTGCCTATCGGGTATTGGGCCGGGTCGTTCGACCACCTGGCCCTGCCTCATAGCCGGCTGTGATTCTAACTACAATGATGCTTTGTACTTGCATGGTTTTACCAGACCAAACCCGAACCGGGCCCAAAGTTTGATAGTCAAGTGACACAAACAAATACTGAATATTCGTAACGTCCTGCTTCTGCCACTAAAAATACGTAAAATGATCCCGTGCATCTACTTTATGTTCATGTATTTACCATAAATGTCACCTCATCAATATTTTGTTTTGTTTTTTTTTTTGACAATTGTATATTTTTCGATGTATATATTTTATTTCCGTGTATCTATTGTATTTACTTAACTAAAAACTTCACAATTTGTATTTGGTTCATATTTTCTTTTGCCTTGTTATTAAAAAAAACGCATGAATCTTTAAAACAACAATATAGTAGTAGTAAATTAGAAACACCTGTTAAGAGTTATAAAACATTTTTGTTAATAAGGTTGCCCAACTCACGTTTATCATACCAACGGTCATTTCCCGATTGTCGGTCGCACGTCGACAGTCGTCACAACCACTCGCGTATCCTTCACCCGAATGTGAATTCAACGGGACTGAGTAAACCAGTGACAATTGCATATATCCCCTTCTAAACTTATAAAACTGCATTTTTCCTAAGTTATGTGTATTAAAAACTTGCGTTTTTGGAGAATATGCAATTTTGTAAGTTTAGACGCGGGTAGATGCAATTCCCGATGTTTCCCAAATCATGCTTCAAAAAGAACACCGCCCCATCCACCTTGGTACCGCCCAAAACCTATACGAGCGGGTATATACTCATGAATACCTACCCAAAGCCATCTTACAATCATATTTATCTTATTACTTGCACCAAATCACTCCAAGGTTAGCAATGAAGTAAAAATAAAGAAATTGAGCGAGTGTGAATGATGTTCATAATGGAAATCGAAGATAACGTTTACCCACGATTCAGTGGCGTAGCCAGACACTTTTTACTACGGGTTTGGAAAATTTCGATGGAAGGATGGCCGATTGTTTATCACTTAGATTTTGGGTTTTCTACGGGTTCGATGTTGAAATTTCTACGGGTTCGATGTCAAAATACACTAATATATAACACTAAAACAAAATTATGTACTGGTTCGGCCGAACCCGTTCCCCTAAAGCTGCCTATGGCTCTGCCATGATTATTATAGAAAAACGAGAAGAGAATAATGACTTGGCGTATTAGATGAGATTATTGAGAGTTTGAGGCGACAAACAGTGATAGTTAATAAAGAAAACGACGTATAAGATGACACAAAACAAGATCAAACCGTCGATGAATTCACCAAGAAGGAAATTCATAACGCACTTTAAAAGTTTTTTGTTTTCGTCCGTCGAATCATTGCCAATGGACCGTACGAAACACATATCCGAATAATAAAATTATACACAGTCCATTCATACATCATATTTTTTATAAGCGTTTTTTTTTCATATGATTTGAACTTTCATCATTTGACAGAAGTTATTTAAATGGTAACATATCTATTTATATCTTACCATTTAAATAACACATGTCTTGCCTCTATTAGAAATATTAATAATATTATTAACATAGTTTCCCCCTTTCAAATAACCGGAACCATGTTGCCAATAGTTTTCATTCGGAACAAGACAACACCGGTTAAAATCCCGTAAGCATAACAAGGAAGTTTTCCCGCGCATTTGTTATAGTAGAACGGAAGTTTTGGCGTCGTTGCTGGGGAGTTGGTGGATGAGCTAGAACCCGAACCTGAACCAGACACTGAGGCGGAGGATGGAGTCAGAGTCGGAGACGATAAAAACGCTCTAATTTTAATAGGTGTTCGATCATATTCCTCAACGAGATTCGCTAGATCCTCGTTAGACGTTATGCGAACAAGCGCGTCTAGATCCTCCGTCGGTAATTGGCACCTCAAGCTCACCGGCTTCCCGCATAATTCGCCGAGTTTGATCATCAATTCTGTAAATCAGAAGCAAATCTCATTTTAATATCCAAATACTCAAATGAGAGTTACTCAATATATATTTGTCTAATTAATTAAAAAACTCGAAGCGAGCTAAGCCCGAGCTTCTAATAGAGCTCGTTACAGTCTCGTCGAGCCTTAACGAGTCTATTTTGTATTTTTAGGTTTTAACTTTTCTAGACTTTGATTTATTAATTTTTTACCGTATAGCCGAGCTTGAGCCGAGCTATTTTAAGTTTTTTTCCCTCAAAGTATATAAAAATAATTATAAAAAAAGTATAATTAATTAATAATTAGCTTGAGCCGAGCTATTTTAAGTTTTTTTTTCAAAATATATAAAAATAATATAGCTAATTAATAAATAATAAATGAGCCGAGTACAACCGAACTTGAACTTGAAAAAAATAAATGACTCAGTACAAAAAAGTCGAGCTTGAGCTCTCGTAAGTTTCGCAAGTCAAAACGAGCCAAACTCGACTTGTTTACACCCGTAAGCTCAATCTAAAGATTAGTGGTAAAGCTTGGACGAAAATGTTAGGGACAGACTCAAATAGTACTTTTAAGAAAATATCAGTAACAAGGGGGGCGGGCTCAATTTTCCAGTATACAAATTTTCGACGAAAAACAGGTTAATTTACACTGCTCGGGGCCCACCCCTTACCCTCACCATGTTCCGCCGCAAAGATAACGAATTGATAACTAACCCGAAAAAGATATAGACCGCGCAACGGCTAGGACGCGTGTTTGACCGCCATAGTACCGCAGCTTGCCGTCGGGATACCGCGGGAGTATCCGGCCACCGAAACTACATAAAAATTTGATTGTTTCGGTGGCTGGAGACTTGGAAGCGGTAAGAGAAGCTCCCACCATTTCAAATCTTAAATGTTAAAAACTTAAAACTTAAAATTTTAAAGAGAGTTTGCTTCTTAAAGCAAGAGTAAAGTGCAACTAGCATTGTATTTATAGAGTTTTCAGTGGGGCTCACTTAATGTGGGTTTGTTAACAACCATGTAACTGTGGGGCCCACTTTATCGGGTTACGGTATCCAATATATTCGTTGGTTTGTGTCATGTATCATAGGATTTTGGATTTTGGATTTTGGTTCATTATTTTATATTTAGACCATATGTATGCGTCATGTGACATTCCCTTATTGCTTGAGAAGTTTTGTAAAGAGTGGTGTAATGAATAAAACGTCACAACTCACATACAATAATTACATATATTTTCCTTTCTTCTCTTTCAACACACAATTTTATCAAAATTCGTGTCATATCCGTGTTTTGTAGAAAACGCTATGCCAAAAAGCCGGGGGGGGGGGGGATGTGCCACCGATGTTTTCACCCCAAAACGCCAAAAATTTGTCGACTACGGATGGTCTTAACTGTGTTATTTGAAGTAATCCAATGATGATAGACGACATTATATGTGTGAGTGCAAACCGCACTTGGTAACAAGCCGTCCGTCTCCAGTTTAGAGGAAAATTCGTCAGCCGAAGACAAGCTGAGCTAAAGCACCGGTTATGATCGAAAGTTGAGACATGCGGCCTCCAACCCAAATCTTTATTTTCTCTCCAATACCAGTTGAGTTAAAACTCGTTGTTATTTCGGGTCATCAATAAATAACGAAAAACTAAACTTCTCATTTTCAATTTTTTTTAACTTCTCCGGTAAACATGTTGGATGGTTATCATTATCACAAATGAAAAAAAAATAATTTTAATTTATTTCCCGAAATGTCTAACGTGTTGTTTGTTGCGAGTGTTATTGTTTAAAAACCAGAATTAATATGTAAATACCAAGTCGTAAAGTTATTATAAGGGTTATCTAGTGTAAGATATTTGTTTATTAGGTAGTGTGTGTTAGTTTCATCGAAAAGTGTTTTCATGTTGTCGGCACGCAGGGCGAAGTATCGCAGCCACTTAGTGAAGAGGTAGGTCCCAGCACAGACCAGTTGGTCCCGCAAGACTCACCTTGAACATGGACGTCTGCGCAAAGGCCATCTGCTCCCGCAGGACCCACCATGCTCATAGAATCTTACGCGCAGTACGCAACCTGTACACGCAGGGAAAGCCTCCCAATGGTGAAGTACCCCGCCTGTTCCCGCAGTTGCGGATACAAGCCATCAGGGAAGGCTACCCGCAGACAGCAGGGCTACACGTACAAGACACTAGCTACTTCAGCAGTCACGTGAAGGCATGAGCAAGGCGGGAACAATCCCGCCCAAATGAGCCAGTCTGATTCTGAAAGATCTTTTGTACCATACCTACCAAGGTATGGATACGACAGACGATCCGACCAGAACAGCCCATGAGCCAATCACAGGGTGACAGCTCACCGACAACAGTGCGAGGAGGAGCACCCTCTAGTACTGTTTGTCACTATTAGCCGCTGCCTACTCACCAACCCTCACTGTGGAGCATGCGCAGCCTACAGTTGGTGGAATAGTATTACTGTTGGCCGTAACCTATTCACCAACCAGCATGGCCTGCGTACAATCCACAGTCAGTGGGACGTGCATAGTCTACAGTTGGTGGAATAGTGCAGCCGACTTTATTACTGTTGGCTGTAACCTACCCACCAACCAGTATGGCCTGTGCGTAATCCACTGTTGGTTGAACAGGAATACTATTCAGCCGGCTGTACCTTCTAGAAAACCTACCTTCGGCTATAAATACTCCAATATCTTGGAATGGTAGGATCATCTACTATCTCGTATAACTTACTTGATAACTGCTCTAATAGTATTCATATACTTTTATATTCAAAGAGCAATATAGACTGATTCTCACGCCGGAGGGTGGTCACAAGGAGGAACCCCCCCCTTCTCAGTGACGAGCTTACGGTGTCTGTTTTGCAGGTTCCCTGAAGTACAAATTACTCTGCTGGACCTACCTTCGTGGGAAACATTACCTAGCCCCCAGATTACCCATAATCTGCCCGGGGTCACTTAGTGTTTCTTCATTGGCGCCATCCGTGGGACCATTATTACTAAAGATGGCTTCAGAGCGAACCCTGAAAAGGTCGAAGCCATTGTCAAAATGGAATCACCTACCACCATAAAACAGGCTCAAACACTTAATGGACGACTAGTCGCGCTTAACCGCTTTTTGGCAAACCATGCGGATAGGTCGTTCCCTTTTGTGTCAACGCTAAGAAATTGTTTAAAGAAAACGCACTTCCGCTGGACACCAGAAGCGGAAGCAGCTTTTCAGGAGATTCGATCACGCCTGATCGAACTCCCAACACTCACAGCACCACAAGCGGGGGAGGAGTTAATCCTATACCTCTCCGCAACAGATAGAGCAACCGGGGCAGTCATGCTTGTAGAACGAAAAGGCATCCAGATGCCAATCTATTATGTTAGCCGCGTGCTGGCAGACGCGGAAACCCGGTACTCTACCCTGGAAAAACTGGTCTTGGCACTTATACACGCTTCACGCAGGTTGAGACGATATTTCCAGGGTCACCCAATCACTATTCTCACCAACTTCAAACTCTCAAATGTTCTAGGCAAACCCGAGTTATCGGGACGTCTAGCCAAATGGGCAATTGAATTGGGAGAATATGCGATTCAATACAAGCCGAGACCAGCCATTAAAGGTCAGGTCCTGGCTGATTTTATTGCAGAAGTCCCCGCTTCACGGGAGAAAGAGTGCCAGGAGGAGGTTCAACCCTCCCCAGCACACGAAATCGACGAAGTCTGGCGACTCTACACTGATGGAGCAGCTAGTAACGAGGGATCTGGCGCAGGGTTAAAATTAACAAATCCGGCAGGCCAGGAATATACTTATGCTATTCGGCTGGATTTTCCAAGTACGAATAACGAAGCTGAATATGAAGCATTCCTGGCCGGATTGAGGATTGCGCGAAAGATGGGTGTAAAAAATTTGGAAGCCCACGTAGATTCCATGCTAGTGGCAAACCAAATAAACGGGACGTACACGGCTGTGAACGACACAATGGCCCTGTACCTTGCCCAAGCCAAAGCCATCATGCGCGATTTTAATGATTGTAAAGTGATACACGTCAAGCGCAGCGAAAACAAATCTGCGGATGCGTTAAGCAAGCTTGCATCACTGGCCTTCACCCACTTGGGAAAGGACATCCGCGTGGAACTCCTCGAAACACCATCAGTCCCGCACAAGGAAATTTGTGTCATCCAAACCGGTACAGAAACATGGATGACCCCAATAATAAAATACCTTGAAGCAGGAACGTTACCAGAGTCGAAGTCACAGGCAAGAAAACTACGCTGTAAAGCACTGAATTATCAACTGGTCAATGACACCCTTTACAGACGTAACTTTCTTGGCCCATTGTTAAGATGCGTGGACAACCAAGATGCTGACTACCTCTTAAGGGAGGTTCACGAAGGCATCTGTGGAGTACACGCAGGCCCCCGCGCTGTGGTAGCCAAGCTAAACAACGCGGGATACTTTTGGCCGGGGATGCATATGGACGCGTTGGCATACATCAGAAAATGCAGATCTTGCCAGCTTTACGCACCCAACACGCATCGCCCGAAAAATGAACTTGTTCCTGTCACTTCCTCGTGGCCATTTCAGAAGTGGGCCATCGACGTGACAGGCCCATTCCCAACAGCAGCTGGGAATGTTCAGTTCCTAGTGGTAGCCATTGACTACTTCACCAAATGGATAGAAGCGAAACCTTTAGCCCAAACAACCGCAAAGCATATCAAAAAATTTATTTGGGAATTTATTATTTGTCGTTTTGGACTTCCACAGAATTTGGTAAGCGACAATGGCACCAACTTTGCTGACAAGAAGCTACAGCAGTGGCTGAAAGAACTTCAAATCACCCACACCTTTACCTCAGTGGCACACCCGCAAGGTAACGGTGAGGTGGAAAGAGCAAATAAGAGCATCGTCGAAGGCATAAAGAAAAGACTCTTGGAACATAGATCCGGTTGGGTGGACGAGCTTCCACACGTCCTTTGGGCAAACAGAACGCTGAAGAAGACCAGTACGGGAGAAACCCCGTTCAGTCTCACTTATGGCACTGAAGCCATGATCCCAGTCGAAATCGGTTTACCCTCACCAAGGGTCTTAATCCAACCAGAAGACAATGATGCGGAAAGACGGTTAGACCTTATGCTAACCGAAGAGCGCAGAGACTTAGCCGCCGTGCGTGAAGAAAACTACAAACGACAAATGCAAAAATACTACAACACGCGGGTAAAACTCTGCAACTTCAACGAAGGAGACTACATACTGCGTAACAACGAGGCTTCGAACCAACAACGCCCAGGAAAGTTGGCCCCGATTTGGGAAGGGCCATACATTATCAAAGAAGTTCTGGGAAAGGGCGCGTACCGGCTCGAAAGGCTCGATGGCACTCCCATCCCTAGAACATGGAATGGAGCTCAATTACGCAAATGTTATATGTAGATCAATTCCAACTTGTAAAGAAAAGGCCTAGAGCCACTTCTAATGGAAATGATTCTCCTTTCATGATGTATTGATAGCTTGTAACCTATGAAACTTCCCTTACGGGAAGAAGTAGTTGCGTGTGGAAGGCGGCAATACCCGCATAAACACAACGCCAAAATTTTGAAAAAAAAAAAAAAAAAAAAAAAAAAAAAAAAAAAAAAAAAAAAAAAGTTCTAAGGAAAACCTACACGCAGGTCAGATGTAGGTAAAGTTTAGCCATCCTTGTAAGTGCAAACGACGGTCTTACCCGCACAATCACATACAAGGAAGCCAAACTTAACTTACCATCTACCACGTTAAAAGGTTAACTTATGAACACTTAAAAAAGGATAAGAAAAACCTACACGCAGGTCAGATATAGGTCTAAAGTTAAAGCCATCCTACTAAGTGCAAGTGACGGTTACACCCGCACAATCACGAAAGAGGAAGCGAAAACTTTAGTCCATTATCAACCACGTTCAAAGGTTTAACTTAATGCCTTAGAAATTCCGAAAAGGAAAACCTACACGCAGGTCAGATAGAGGGTAAAGATTAGCCATCCTACCAAGTGCAAGTGACGGTTTTACCCGCACAATCACGAAGGAGGAGGCAAAACTTTAACCCATCATCAACCACGTTCAAAGGTTCCTATTCTAAACACTTGGAAAATTGCTAATTCAAACTAAGTATGCAAGTCATAAGTTTATAAAGCAAAGAATCCAGCGAAAGGAATAACAATCGTATATTTCAATGATATATTACAACAGTGGCCGGGTAACTACCCGCCTAAAAGAAATCTATACAAAGCTAAGTCTATCCTAGCAGTGGGAAGGGATCTTCAGGATCAGGCTTCAGGGCCACCTCCGCTTGGACCAGCACCGTCAGAGCGCGGCTGCCCAAGGAAAGCCTTAAGGATGTTTAGCCCATCATCAGCAGCAGCAACTTCATTCACCTTCTCCACCACTGGATGCGGGAAGGCAGCGTACTGGTTCACAGCATGGTCATAAGCAGCTTCAGTATTAACATTGAATAAAGGGAAGTTGGAGGGCGGAAAGCCTCTCTCAGCGAACCCTAGACCAAGCAGGAAGCCAGTCTTCTGCCCATCCTCATGAGAAGCGTTGAGGGCTGCGCTCATCGCATCGTCATAAGAGGTCTCTGAGAGGACCTGACGCACAACCTACAAAAGAATACAAGTTAGAACATTTTCTAATTACGAACGAAAAGCGTAAAGAAAAAGATAAAGATACCTGAGGCAACGCTTCTCGAAGCAACCATTGGAGGGTAGCTTGACTTTCTTTACAAGCACGTTCGGCTCCGCTTTTATCAAGGTTGGCAAGTTGAACTTCCTTGGCGGCAGCTTCTTCGACGCTTTTGAGTTTCCTTTCAGTACGGTCAAGCACCCCCCTCTGGTCAAGGATCTCCTGCAGCTTCTTGGCATCTTCCATTGCCAAGGCGTCATGAGCATGCTGTAGAGCCTTTAATTTGCATTTAAGCTGCTCATTCTCTTCGCGAAGTGGCTCAGCAACAGCTTCAGCCTTGGCAGCCCTCTCAGTTGAGTTTCGCGCAGTCTCCTTGGCCAGCCGAAGCTGTTCATTCACAGCTTGAGCAGCCTTGGAGCGGGCCTCAAGTCGCGCCTGGACTTCAACCTCGAGGGCCTTGAATGCCTTCTCCTTCTCGGCTGCGGCAGCGGCCAACTGCCGGTTCTCCTCCCGAAGAGCCCGCGCTTCAGATATATCTTTGGCGTGAGCTGCTTTTAACTTGTCGTTTTCACGACAAAGCAGCTCGACGCGGGGCTGCGTTCGGGCCTGGAGAACCCGAAGCTCATTGGTTAGCCTACCCTCTTGGTAGCTAGCCATGGCTTCCCCCAACGCACCATGAGGAGCGGCGTGGCGAGCCCAGTCCACGCACTCCACGGGGGTGCGAAGGGTTGTTCTTCGGCGTATGTTCCATCTTGGAACATACACTTCATTGGAATCCGACACTGCAAAAGAAACAAAGGCAGTTAGGAAAAGATGATAAAAATATACAAAGGAAAAAGAACCCTACGTACCTGTAGGGTCAATAACAGGCCGATAGCCGCCAAACCCATCACCTGAACCTGAACCTAAAGGAAATCCATCCAACAGGTCAGGCAGACGGGAAGGTGGCATAGATCGGCGGGAAGCCTGGCGCATACCTGATGGTCTGGCCGTCGGTGCCGGTGGCGCAGGTATAGTCGCAGCCGCTGTGGTAGCCATGGTTGGCGCCACCTCCTCAGTAACAGTAACCGCCGGCTCCGTGAAAGATGCTGTAAAAATTGCACTCACGGCCGGCGGAGACACCTTCTCAGCTGGAACAGCCTCAGGAAGGCTGGAACCAGCGGAAGCAGGCGTAGACGCCTGAGTCGATGCCTCGGGAAGGCTGACCGAGCCTACCGTCATTGGCGGGGGAATACTTGCTCCAACTCCACCCTGGAATGCGTCAACATCCACACCTGCACAAGCAAAAGTGTTAGAAAAATTTATTTGAAACAAATCTAGACAAGAATTATGGGGGTACTCACGGGGTTTCTTGAGCTTGAACGCACGGACGAGCGGGGGCGAACCCGATGGAGCCGGCCTCTTGACACCGGTAACCGTCGTCGTCGCTGCCTCCCCGGAGGTAACACCTGCAGCCTCCGGAGCGGTGGTCTCCTCACCACCGGGCTTCCCCGCCACCTCTGCATTATCTGACTCCGAGTCAGATAAGACTACCGGGTCGGCCGTAGAGGCCACCTTCTCCTTGCCCTTCCCGACGGCAGCCTTTTTCTTCCGCACCAGTGGAGGACCTTCTGCGGATTCCTCAGAAGAGGAAATGTCATGAACTCCAGCAGCAGGCACAGCATTGAGAGGTTCAGGGTAGAAGATAGGCTTACCTGGCCGTCGGTGGCTCAGGATCTCTTGGCCTGGCGGGTAAACCTCCACGAACCGACCCGCGGTCTGCTCTAAGATGGGCAACTCGTTCTCGTCCAGAGCACGAGTACCCATCCGCGCGGGACCATCTTCCTCCCGCGGGTTCAGGAGCGACTGAAGATCGTTCCCCTCTGAAATCAACAAGCAAGTTAGTAAAAATCGAAGTCAGCAAAATGAAACAAGACGTACCATAAGGGACAGAGTTCGAACCATATTCAAGGACGATCGGAACCTTGTCCGCATTCGCCGCCTTCCACACCCGGCTCATCCCCAGCATCACCATCGCCGACTCCGGAAAACGGAAAACCGGGGACTGGACCCGGGATATCTTCGAAAACCATTCCGCCTCCTCGTAGTTGAGGGCGGGAAGGTTTGGAAGCGCCTGGCCATTCTTGAACTTCATGGCGATGGGGACGGCGCGAGCGGATATGAAGAAGAACTCTCTTCTCCATGAGCGAAGACTCCGCTCGGTGGTACAAATCTTTAAACCCTTGATACGGGTTGTAAGAGTATACCACCCCTGGATGCACCTCCAAGTGTAGAAGGTCATCAGACGGTCAACGAGGGGCTCAAGGCCCAGTATCCGGCACACCCACTCAAAGTGCCGGACCTTGGCAATGGCCATGGGGTGTACCTCTGTCAGGTGCACACCGTGCCTCTCCAGGACACGGTACACAAACTTTGTCAACGGAAACCTAAGGTTTCCGTAGACAAAGAATGCAGCATAAACCCCGATCTTGCCACTAGGGGCATCGTACACAGTATGGTGGGGTTCAGGAAACTCAGGCTCGAGAGACTCGAGCATGAACTTCCTGATGATATACTGGTACAGATCGACAGGAAGAGAACACTGGCATTCGCCAGCAGTCTTCTGATCATCAGTATCATGAGAAGACATGGTGGAAAAAAGAAAAAGATTTCAGAGTAATGCTTTACTGAACAGAAAAATTCGCCGGAAATTACGTGAGAAGAAGAAGAAAGGTGAAAGTGTGAATTACAAATAACTCTCTCCCCCTTTATATAGTAATCGCAATTAATGCGGTGAATTTAATGCGGAGGAGAGAGAAATCAAAGGTGCAATGAAACTATGACACGTGGCAAAAAGCAGGCTGGCAACAGCTGTTGAAAGGACGTGTGCCAGTAATTTCGCGGCCACGCGCCCGAAAAATCACGCCCACGCGCCTGAAAAAGCGACTGGAATGACCATGTTCTGTCACGTCACCATAACTTCCTGCACGTCCTGACACAGTCAGAAGAAACCGTCGCACGACGTTTCAGAGGTTTGGACTGTTCTTATCTTTCCAACTCTTCGAATTTCAAAATTCAAAATTTAAAAAATATTAAAAAGTAAGCGGGAAAATACCCCTTACCCCTTGGCAAACAAGTAACCGTTAGACGGATGCGGGTACAGTGTAAAGGCAAAACCCTTCACATACCTAGCACCCGCAGGGAATTGAAGCCAAGTAAACCTTGGTAAACAAGTAACCGTTAGACGGATGCGGGTACAGTGTAAAGGCAAAACCCTTCACGTACCTAGCGCCCGTAGGGAATTGAAGCCAAATATTCCTCGGCAACCAAGTAACTATAAGACAGGCGCGGATACAGTGTAAAGGCAAAACCCTTCACGTACCTAGCACCTACAGGGAATTGACGCTAGGAATACCTTGGAAGTAAAGTAACCGTAAGACGAGCGCTGGTACAGTGTTAAGGCAAAACCCTTCACATACTTAGCGCTCCGCTGGGAATTGAAACCAGGAAGGATCTTCTGGGCAATGCTTGCGGAAACGGAAATAACATCCCCGCATAGCGGGAACGTTGAGAACTACGTTGTTTGAAGCGCCAGGATGGAATTGGTGGTTTTAACATAATTGATCACTATGTTCAAAACTACCAAAACCTCATGGAGAATCCACACAACTGGGACTCAATGCTCCTGACTTGCGAGGAGGTTACAGACCTACCCGCATCATACCCAAAGACCAAGCAGGAAACTCGGGCATTTCTGCAAGTGACAAGGACTTCCCATGGAAAACCTTACAAAACCCTTTTCAAAACCCTTTGCTTAAGTCCAAAAGTTCACCTCACTTTATTAAACACGCATGAGAAGAACATTGGACTGGGGGGACTTGAAGAGGTAGGTCCCAGCACAGACCAGTTGGTCCCGCAAGACTCACCTTGAACATGGACGTCTGCGCAAAGGCCATCTGCTCCCGCAGGACCCACCATGCTCATAGAATCTTACGCGCAGTACGCAACCTGTACACGCAGGGAAAGCCTCCCAATGGTGAAGTACCCCGCCTGTTCCCGCAGTTGCGGATACAAGCCATCAGGGAAGGCTACCCGCAGACAGCAGGGCTACACGTACAAGACACTAGCTACTTCAGCAGTCACGTGAAGGCATGAGCAAGGCGGGAACAATCCCGCCCAAATGAGCCAGTCTGATTCTGAAAGATCTTTTGTACCATACCTACCAAGGTATGGATACGACAGACGATCCGACCAGAACAGCCCATGAGCCAATCACAGGGTGACAGCTCACCGACAACAGTGCGAGGAGGAGCACCCTCTAGTACTGTTTGTCACTATTAGCCGCTGCCTACTCACCAACCCTCACTGTGGAGCATGCGCAGCCTACAGTTGGTGGAATAGTATTACTGTTGGCCGTAACCTATTCACCAACCAGCATGGCCTGCGTACAATCCACAGTCAGTGGGACGTGCATAGTCTACAGTTGGTGGAATAGTGCAGCCGACTTTATTACTGTTGGCTGTAACCTACCCACCAACCAGTATGGCCTGTGCGTAATCCACTGTTGGTTGAACAGGAATACTATTCAGCCGGCTGTACCTTCTAGAAAACCTACCTTCGGCTATAAATACTCCAATATCTTGGAATGGTAGGATCATCTACTATCTCGTATAACTTACTTGATAACTGCTCTAATAGTATTCATATACTTTTATATTCAAAGAGCAATATAGACTGATTCTCACGCCGGAGGGTGGTCACAAGGAGGAACCCCCCCCCTTCTCAGTGACGAGCTTACGGTGTCTGTTTTGCAGGTTCCCTGAAGTACAAATTACTCTGCTGGACCTACCTTCGTGGGAAACATTACCTAGCCCCCAGATTACCCATAATCTGCCCGGGGTCACTTAGTGTTTCTTCACTTAGGCTTGTAATGGTCTCACAAAGATTCACATTTTTTTTAATAAAATGAATGGTGAAGTAGAGTATTCTGATTGGCTATGGGTGTATGCGGTGATGTGGCAAATGGGCTCGGTGAGCCCATTACACATGATCTTTAGTATTGTTTTAAGTAATAAGTCTCAAACACCCCGTGACCATTTTGAAAAGCAACATAAGTGGAAGTCATCATCGTATGTTTCTAATATGGCTTAGCAACACCACGTTTGTTAATGTGCAGACTATATAAAAATCCCCCGGTTACGTATGAATTGTTTGGTCTAAAATCAACTTACGTGTTACTGTAGTATAATTAGCCCATGGTATGAATCATGATGTGTCAGTACACACACAATGATTTGCCTATGTGGCGAGATGTGTAGTGTGCAAGTTATATGACTGCCAATCAGATCTTATTAATGAACGAAGACGAACGAGTGCATCCTTTCGTTTAAGTGTATGTGTTCGCTCTTTTGTTTGGTCAACGTTAAGCAAACGAACACAAACAACACTCGTTCATGTTTTTCGGTTCATTTACAGGCCTAGATAATGGAGGCGGTGCCCGAAAGACAACATAGACAACAGTGGTTGACGTGGTCGTCATCTATATTATTCTATATACCCTATAGTTAGGTCATTTTGGTTCATGTATTTTTATCATAAAATACTAATATCGTTTAAGGAATATGGAGGAGAGAGGAGGGCATCGTGTAGACGTGACTGCGAAAGAGGAGAGGGGCGTCCGTGTGAAATAGGTGTCCGTGAAAGAACTGTCTATGTCAAACGGGCAGGATGAGGTGGCGTTTGACGCCACCTCGCTATGCCCATCTCATAATGCTTTACACGTGGAATGTGAGATATAGAATCATATCATACGACACATTTCTTGTAGGATCCGAGTCATATTGACACGTACGTATGCCCTCTTATTATGCTCCATGTGTCATCATCAAGATCTTAAACTTTGATTTGTGTGCATTCCATCTTCAGCCACAAATTTGGCTACATGCATTCCTTAGAGCATCCACAACGGGCAACTTATCCTGAGGTCCGGATGATGTGGCCAAGCAGCGGACATGGGAAGCACGAACTTCACCGTTGTGGCCATCAAGTCCGGTGAAGTAGTCCGGGACTGCAAACGGCTCTGCAGACGAAGATATGGGGCCCATGCTATATCCTATAAAACAACAGAAAAAGAAAAAAGAGGAAGGATGAATCGAACATGGCAGCAGCATGAGGTGTTCACCGGTATAACCCAATTACGAACCCTATATTTTCTACCGGAAAAACCAAAATCTTTTGGGGAAAATTGGAGAATGAAATTCGAAGGGATTCAATTAAGGACATTTGTTGCAAGAATTCAAAGATGGTGTTGGTGAGCTGCAAAGAATGGAGGAGATTTGATTGAAGAGATGATGAACAAAATGGATAAACATACGCCCTTTATCTAATTTTCATTTTAAGTTTATTATATTATATTATACCTCTTCATTGTCGGCCAAGTAAAAATAAAGCCATTTCCATTTATTTTTTTTTGTTTTTTTAAGTTAAACTTCATTGAATCAAAAAATAAAGCCATTTTCATTAAACATAAATAATTACTTTGTAATATATATAATATTATAAAAGGTAATTTGTTTTATATAAATTAATTGGAGAGTTAGGTGATGATGTGGCGGTTTGTAAAGGTTTGTTGTTGTGGAATAAATGAAAGGTTTTTGTAAAAAGTTTGGAATCTGATGTGGAGCTGATGTGGCGGTTTGTAAGTGTTTATTGTTGTAGATGCTCTTATATTCCTAGTTGGGTGTGGATAAAAATAATTGGAAAATAAAAATACACATTTGTTTATGATGTTATAACATAACCTTAAAGAAATCGAGTTTATATTAATTAAGTTTAAATTTAACCTTATTTTATGAAGGAGTTTAACTAATGAGAAAAGTTAACGTACAAATTAAATTAACATGTAATTGTAAAAATCAAGTACAGTAATTATGTAATTACATCATAAAGTAATTATGCATTTGATCCAAATTCTGCAATTGCTCTATGATGTAATTACATAAATACTCTACTTGATTATCATATTAGCATGTTAATTTCATTTGTATTTGATCCAAACTCTACTAATTAAGTTGAAACATGTTTTTTTTTTATTTAAAAACATTGTTATTGTGTTTGATACAAGTGCAACACCTAGCTATTTACAATTTTGTTCCTCTTGTTTACAAATCTAATTCATCCCACATCGGATGAGAAAGAAAATTTATATAAAAGAGATGACTATACAAGGAGTGAAGGAACCCTCGGTTTTTTTAAAGGATTCATCCATTTCGTTGTTTTGTCGTCCCATATCAATGAAAGAAGAGAAGTGGTGGAACTAACCAAAACAATAACTAACATATTCGATTATCTTTAAAAAACAGACTAGCTTCGATTAAAAGCGGTTCGGTTATTCACTTTTGAATTTGGGCCAACTTAGTTTTTGGTTAAGAACTGAAAAATTAAGCAAATAACGACTTTAGTTGGACTTATAAAATTTTATGTCGATTGGATTTAATTAACAAGAACACAAAAAAAAAAGTAAAAATAAAATAAATGAACTTTATCAAAACTCTTAGCCTAGGTTTATGGATATTATAAACGCTGATTCTGTAACATACTAATCATGTGGTGTTTTGTTTCAAACTACGCTATATTTTTTCCAAGTGACGGTCAAATCTACGCTATATTTATACATATGTTTCCAAGCTGTTGTTTTATTTTCTGATTATACGAATGTTCTTACTATGATGTACTCCTACTACAACAGTCTACAACCGCATTTGGTTATCGAAACAAACTACCCCCCCCCCCCCTCCCAAAAAAAAAGTAGCTAAGGTTTAACTCAACTCATTTACCATGAAAAAGAAAAGTTCTAAATTGTGATTTTCAGAAATGAGGCACATTTTTTTAATACCCTAATTTTAACAAAAGTGTACTGGTTACATAAACACATAGATGCAATGGATGGTGGGAATTTTGATGGAAACCTAATTTATTTGTGGATTGGAGTTGACACAAATATTTATGGCTACAAATTTATCTTTTATATTTGTGCAAGACATGATTTAACAAAGAAAAAGCCATGATTTAACAAAGAAAAAGCCAGATACTTCTATTTGTAGTTCTAGATTGGTTCATGCTACTAAACCTAACATTTGATGCAAATCTAAAACTATTATACTATGTAGATATTGTAGTTATTGTTTGATTTAACAACTTTCTTTCAAACTCGAATTCTCGCAAACCATGTTAAATCGTTTGAGCCCTGTTACTTCAATGATAAATCAAGTTTATTAATGATCCGTTGAAATGTCTGAGATAAAACTTATTGCACACATGTTGTGAGTTATGACACCTTAGGCACATCATATATCATTATGTTTTGTCCATATGAGAGATTTGTGTCGTAATAAATGTCTTACCTCAAATATCATCATGTTAAGCGTGTTTGAGTGAGAACAAAAAACAAACCGGTGAGCTTCTTATAAGCAAAAATGATAATATTACGAGAGACTAGATGTTACAGCGTTACACCTCTCAATTCAAAACTCTTACGTGGCATTGATTCGAGATACAACTCATTTAACACTACCATCAAGACAAACCCATCGTTATCAAATGAATCCACTATCAAGTGCCTCTTGCAAAATTGAGATAAGTGAGAACCATGTGAGTGACAAAATGGCTAAGGTACATGTAGTGGTAAATAATATTCATGCATCTTATTGGATATTCTTCCATGAATATGGGGATGGGATAGTATTTGCACATAAACCAATAAACCATGCTTGCATTTGGACAAATATGGCATCACAAAACTTCACAAAATAAAAATAAAATATTATAGTCAATAAAAGGGAGTTGGGTGAGTTTTAGTTGCGCTAAATGGGTCGTGTTCATAGATTGGTAGGTTAAACCTGATAGAATTAATATAAACCTGTACTCGAAATTGTTTAGACACATGTAGTGGTGACACGAGTTATTAGAGTTACAACAAGAAACATAAATGGATACAAATAGGTATGTTAAGGGAAATGTCATCCTAAAAACAAGTAGTTTCCTAGAAAAACTATAAATAAATCATAGCCATTTGATCATGTTAATTAACAGTTGAGATTTAAAATTACCAAAAACCAACATAATTTTCTAGAATGCTCTTTCACTAGTATAAACTGACATAGTTTACTAAAATTGCTCCTTTACCATAGTTTGTTCATGTATCATTCCTAGAAAGCTCTTTATTTTTATTTGAACCCTATATATTAATACTTTAAAGTTACAATGTTACAACAACAAATATAAATGAATAATATAACTATGTTGAAAAATATAAAACTAATGCTCATTCAGTCATTCTCTTTTACCTTTTAACTTTTTCTGTAATTTTAACAATGGGCTTAATAAGTATGCTAATACTTTAAATGCATTTTCATTTAAGCACAAAAGCCCAGTTCCCACCCACAATCCGGCCCACTAACTTCTTGCAATCTCATTACTCAGTAGTAGGGTATAAATGAATAATAGAGGAGCACACAAATCCCGGTTAACCGGTTTCTAACCGGTTCATACCCGAAATGCAACCGGTTATCAACCGGTCCAATCCTAGCCGGTTACTATTAATCCTCCCATAAAAAAAACCGGTCAGTATAATAACCGATTAATGGTTAATTGCTTTGTGCACCTCTAGAGAATAAATTGCAATTAAAAATACATCTTACATTCAATTTCAGATTCTGAAATAATTTATAATTAAATGTTGTATGTGTTTGAAAGTTGGCGTCAAACTCGAACATAAAAAAACAAGGTTTTTGAACAAGTTGTTCGACCATTTTCAATAATATTATTAAGAACGAAAACCATATATTACAGTTACTTCAGAACTCTATATATACTGGAAATTATTAACCCAAATATAATCATATTATGAGTCAAATAATAAACATACTATGATTCAAACTCAAATAAACAATTTTAACAAACCAAACTTTTTCACTCTAACCTCTCCAACTTTATTTTAAGCCCGTTTCATGATTAACTTCAAATAATATGACCTATATAGTCGGTGCTTCTTGATTTTATCGTGTTAAATAGTCGCTAAAAAAAACTATCCAATTATAACTATAGTTGTGCAGAGTACATGTTAATTTTAAATAGATTGTGACTTGCGGTATGTACAGACTAGCTTGTTAAACGCCTGAGCTTATTTGAATGGAAATGAACTGAGTATGGAATAAAGGTAGCTCACTCATATAAAAACTCGAATAACTTGCCCGTTTACATGTATTATTTTCTAGCTCACCGGAAAATATTAAGTCGAGGATGCTTGACTTGTATTATTAATAGCTCGAGAACTGGTTGACACTGGGTTGACTCGATAAATGATTTTGGTTACATCTAACATGTAGTTTATTAATTAAGTAATGTATATTAAATCAAATCTAACCAGAAAGACGAATAACCATATATAGCATCTTATTCTAAAGATAAATTCTCGTTTGATGCCTCATTTCAATTATCCGGGGTCATACAAATAACTTCTTACAAATGTAAATAACCGAACGCAGCATATTCAAACTCAGTGCACTTGAATCTAGGACCAACCCGAGATCACACCGATTAAGCATATTCGCTCCCGGTCTGAGCAAAGACCTAAACATGAAACATACTAGCATAAAAAGTTCATAATCGACTTTGGCATAGCCAAAAACCATCCCAACTCGAAAGACCCAGACCTACCCATCCTATATCAGTCTGGTATTAAGTTTCGATTTTCCATAAATTGCGAATCCATGCCCTTGCTTCACCCGGGCCAGCGACGCACACCCCTAACTACTTTAGCTATCCAAATTATTTAGCTTTTGACCTCAATGTATTAAAGTATTCAATCATATCAACTTAAACTTTGCTCAACTAAATTACCTTTTTAAATAATTTTATCTCACACGTAGTTAAGACTTGAATTAAATAACATGATGTGAAGCATGACACAATATATAAAGGGTCCTACTAGGGACACCCCACACCCCCTATACGCCCCATATAGGGATGCATGGCATATGGGGGGCTTATACGCCATGTATAGCCTATATGGACGTATTGATGAGTTTTTTTATAGCAAAATTGGGTGGTGTCCCTATAAAACCCATGTAATAAACGTTTATAATAAGTAATATATTTTAAAGAATGAAATCGTGAATCATGGAAAACTTATATAATTGAAGATCAAAGAAAGAAATTGAGTCATCAAATATTGTTACACAAAAAACAGAAAAGAAACAAAAAAATCATGTTGGCGTATGACGTCATCAGATTCTTTGAGAGAGTGACATGCACTAAATTGTTAAATTACTTGAGAGTCAGGACAACCTAATCATGGATGCTACTTTTATGATAAGTTAAAAAACCCTCACCTAATACAAAACATCATTAAATTATTTGTGGTACTGGTGTATGGGTTTAAAACAAGACACCATAAAACATTTTTTATTCACATCCTATCCATAATTAAATTATGTGAGTAAAACTATATAATTTAAGGAGTGGTTTAGGGTATTATAAGTAAAGAAAAGAAAAAATGCTATGATTTTTTTGTTTGAAAAGATTTTGTAGTATTTTACAAAGTTTTCGATATTTTTTTAAAGTGGTTTTTAGTGAAAGGGAGATAAAATGTAATGATAAATGTATAAAAGATATTATTTAATTGAAAAGGTAGATAAAATATAATAATTTTTAGTGTAATTATAGATTTAGAGATAATAGAATAGATGTGTATGCTCTTATATGTTACCTTTTTAAACATGCCTAACTCAAACTTATACAAGGCTCGACCGCTGTCTAGAGTCTGTTTCCTACAAGGGTCAGAAATTTTAAAAATTTATATATTTAATTTTATGTTTTATGGGCCTGGGTTAGGTCTAAAAAATAAATAAAAAGTTTAAATACAAACAAAATAATATATTCGGGTCTTCTAATTTCTAATAGATTAGTAATAAATTAAACACAATTCTTATCAATTTTAATTAATTAATTGATTTGATTAGATGTTTTTCAAACACATAAGACTTCTTAGTTGACGCTATTTTGACGTTGTTTGACTGGTTGGTTTTAATATTTATATTTAAAAAAACTGTTTTTCAATACCTATATTGGCGAGTTGTCAATTTTGGCAATTTTCCAAGATAAAATGGATAATCCAAATTAATTTGTTTATAACGACCACCACACTCTTTAATTTGGAAAATCTCGTTGCCTCACTCTGACCAAACTATATTGTCTTAATAGGCTCACTTTGGCTTCAGAGTTTGGCTTGGACATTTCTCTGGAAAACCATACCGCCGTCTGGCACTTGACAATTATTGTGCCATCACAATAACAAATTAACATACGATAAGACGAAAACCCGAGTGAACTTAGGTTTCGAACCAACAACATTACACAAGACCTAACTCAAATTTTTCAGTGCGTAATTTGCGATAATTCACCAAAAGTGAAATCTAAATTATTTAATTATTTCTATTAATTATTATTATTATTATTATTATTATTATTATTATTATTCGCATGGGATAAGGTAGTTGCCCCGATTGAATACGGTGGTCTTAGACTTGGTCGGTTAAGAGATTCAAACGTATCACTGGTAAAATGGTGGTGACATTTTAAAAATGAAAAAGGAAGATTGTGGTGGAAAGTTATATGGGGTTACATCATGCATCGAGGTCATGGTCTTCTATACTGGCAAGGTTATCGATGTCGTCTCTTTGGACTCGTATTATAAAACTCGACTCGGTGTTAAAAGAATCAGGAGTTGACTTGGGAAGTTGTTTTCAACATGTGGTGAGGAACGGGGAAAAGACTTGGTTTTGGCTAGACACATGGGTCGGCACCGGGTCGGTTCCGCTAAGGGCTCGGTTTCCAAAGCTTTTTGCTCTTGAGAAATTTAAAGGATGTTTGGTGGCAGAACGTCTTTTCATGCTAGATGGGTGGATATGCGGTCGTTGAGAGTGGTCGAGGGAGCCGGTTGGTATGGCAGAAATTGAGGAACTAAAAGATTTACTTCAGTTGTGTCAAGGGGTTTTAATTGTATCGGGTCAGGATGTGGTGGTTTGGGCTTGTTACCCTACTGGTATGTTTTCGGTTGGGAGTGTTAAGGATAGAATTTAATTGATCCCCTATGTAACCACTAATTATGTCTTCGAATGGAACAAATTGGTCCCAAAAAAGGTGGGTTTTGTGGCGTGGCGGGCAGTCCTAGGTCGGTTGCCAACTTTCGACGCTTTGACAAAAATGAATATCCCGGTTCGATCGCTTCTTTACCCAATTTGTGGGGAGACAGAAGAGTCGGTTGAACATGTGTTTGTGTCGTGTGGCCTTGCACAGTGTATGTGGAGTTTGGTTTCGCAATGGTGTAAAATACCAGCCTTCTTCCTTTTTAGCTTTCGGGATGTTTTAGAACTACATAAGTTTTCGAAGTTCCCAAAGGAAAAGGCAAAAGTTTTCCACACGGTGTGTTTGATTGCGACTTGGAGTTTGTGGAAAAGGAGGAATGCGTTAGTTCACAAGGGAAGCCCAATTCGTCTTGTAAGCTTGATGGAGGAAATAAAGGTGTTAAGATTTCTTTGGATAAAAAATAGGGGGAAAAGAAGTGGTCTTACCTGGGAGGATTGGTGTCGGTTTATTGTATAACGGGGTGTGGTTCATTACTTGTGTTCTTCTTGTTCTTTTGGCGGCGTGCTTTTTGTATTTTGACGTTTGTGATTGTAATGGTGTTCCTAGCGTCTTGCTAGTTTGATTAATAAAGCTTTTGTTAGTCGTAAAAAAAAAATTATTATTATTATTTTAAATCTATCCTACCAATGATACGTTGTCAATTCATGACACCAAAAAGTTTCCACTTATTTTGTCCGTTTCTCTCCACATCACTCTACAGACTGATGAGTAACATATAGATACATTATATACATATATACGTATATACATATACATACAGTGTGTCTGTGTGTGTGCTGTAGCTGTACGTCACTGTAGCACTCACGCAGTTACAAGCGGTTACAACGGTCTGCAATGGCATCAACTTCCGATAAACCGACGGTTCTTCTCCGCCGTGAGGTTACGTCATCCTCCGCCGCGGCGGACGTTGTGCAGGACTGGACGACGGATCCGTCCGTCGGAGATCAGATTCGCCACCGCGGTACGGCGGCGTCAGTCGATAACTTGACGCGTCCTGTCGGTACTCAAACTGCTGCTGCTACTACTGCTACTAAAGGTAGTTAATAGTTAATAAATTAGGTGTTGATTATTAGATTAACTGATTTTTGTGAGAATTTGAGTTTATTAGTTTAGGTTTTGTTAGTTTTAGTTGTGATTTCCGATTTGTTAGTGAGAATTAGGTGAAATTGGAAACAGTTAAGTGATTCTAGTTAGGTTTTAATTTGTGCTGAAGCGTGTTAATCGCATGCTACAGCTTATGACTTATGTGTGTGTTTGTGTATGTGTATGTATGACTGCTTTCGTTGATAACTTGACGCGCCCTGTCGTTGCTCAAATTGCTGCTGCTACTGCTGCTAAAGGTAGTTAATGAATTAGGTTGCTAGTTAACTGATTATTGTGAGAATTTGATATGATATTATGATTAATCTAGGTTTTGTTAGTTTTAGTTGTGATCTTCTATTTGTTATTATGAATTAGGTGAAACTGGAAACAGTTTGGTAAGTGAGTGTAGTTAGGTTTTAATTTGTGTTAAACGCTTATACACGTACATACACATGTGTTGTGTGTGTGTGTTATGCATATGTATGTTTGCTTCCGTTAATAACTTGACGTTTCCTGTCGGTATTCAAGCTGCCGCTGCTACAACTGCCGCTAAATGTAGTTTGTGAATTAGGTCGTTAATTACTTGATTTTTGTGAGAATTTGATTTGATTAGTTTAGGTTTTGTCAGTTTTAGTTGTGATCTCTGATTTATTAGTGAGAATTAGGTGAAACTGAAAACGGTTTGGTAAGTGATTGTAGTTGGGTTTTAATTTGTGATAAAGCGTGTGAATCGCATGCTTATAGATTCATACACGGTTGTTCATGTTTAAGTATAGGTACAGATCAACAGATGTTATGGAATTGACGTCACAGCTTCAAACAAAAAAGCTCACTGGATACAGCCTTATATGCATATTCCGAGCAAGGCCTTGTTCATGTTCATCCTTTAATCTTTTATCGGGCAATCGAACGGTTCACGAACACCAAACCTAGCCGAACCGAATTTCTTGTTCGTGTTCGTTTATGAAGGAAATGAACTTGTTCGTGAACGGTTCACAAACACAAATGAACGACGCAAATAAACACAAGCAATGTTTTATTTGATTTGGCTATCCGAGAATGATCAATAACGACGGTTTGGCCTGACTAGCAAGTTTTTGTTGGTGTTTTTCTTAACATTCATATTCATGTGTCGATTTTACGTATAAATTAGTTGCATAAGACTCATATATTTTTGTCTTATAGTTAGTGATTTTGCTTTTATCTTGTGATATGATTATAGATGTCATTAAAAATATTAAAAACCTTTAATGAAAAATCATTAACAGATGTAAACGAACACATTATCAAAAGTTCACGAACACAACTGAATGAACCATGGCCCTTGTTCGTGTTTGCTCGTTTAGTTAATCAAACGAAATTCCTAGTTCATGTTTGTTCATTTATTAAACGAATGACTGTATACGAACTTCCCGCCAAACAGTTCGCGAACAGTTTTCCGAATGTTCAGTTCGTTTACAGCCCTAGACACTGGTCCTATTCAGCCAAACATGTTTTGTTTGACCACATGACATTCAAAAAATACTGGATACTGTAAATTTGACTACTATTGTAATTTGCATGTATTTATAGTGATTTTCGTTATAATTTGCTTTATCTGATCTTTTGGTATCATAATATTGTGCCAACACACCAATAAATTATATAGATGCCTCATAATATCACCTATGGTTTGTCATACAGTTTAATAATAACAATGCTGTAATGTCGTTTGTGTAACCTAATAACTGATTTCTAGTATTGACTGAAAATGGTTCTTTCAGGACCTGGCCCAACCAGTATGGTTAAAGCACAAACTCGCCATCCACTCGATCCTCTAGCTGCTGCTGAAATCTCCATAGCAGTGGCAACTGTTAGAGCTGCAGGAGCAACACCAGAGGTTAATTAATAATTGCCACACATTCATAACTTTTAATCTATCAAATTCTCTTTGTAGACGTAAATTGGAATCTTAATATCATAATGGCATGTTTAGGTAAGAGATAGCATGCGATTTATAGAGGTGGTACTTGTGGAACCGTTAAAAAGTGTGGTTGCATTAGCGGATGCGTATTTTTTTCCACCATTTCAACCGTCGTTATTGCCTAGAACAAAGGGAGGCCCCATAATTCCAACTAAACTTCCACCTCGACAAGCTAGACTTATTGTTTATAATAAGAAATCAAATGAAACTAGTGTATGGATTGTTGAGCTATCGGAAGTCCATGCACTGACTCGTGGTGGTCACCATAGAGGGAAAGTCATTTCTTCTAAAGTTGTGCCTGATGTACAACCTCCAATGGTATGGAACTTTTACATAATCAGTTTTTTAAACTCTATTTGTGTTCATTGGCTTTAAAAGATGATATTCTTATCCTTTTATGCAAAATGCTAAACATAGCCCTTAGGGCTATGATTCACGACCAACTTTTTGGTGATTGGAGGTTTAAAGGTAATCTCATATGAGTAGCAGTTAATAATGAAACACTAGCCAGCTTTAGGTGGGTGGTTGTTTATGGAAAATTTCTTATTATTGTATTGGTGAAAATTCGGTTGTTAACCGTAGCCATGAGAATTAATTTCATAAGCAAAACACTTGTTTTATTAACCACATAAATTTGTTATTGGATGGTTGATGATTGACTTAGTGACCTCAAGGAAATATTTGCTAACATGCACTCTTATCTATATGAATTGAGGTTCATTAGTTTATTTGCATATAAGTCTAGGGGTGTGAATGATCAGAGCTCGTTTCAAGCTCTTTTTCTAAGGCTCGAGCTCGGCCTGTGAGTTGTTTCTTCAAGCTCTGGCTCGGCTTGTTTATTATTTATTAATTAATTTGTATGCATTCTTTAAAATTTTTATATATCTGGAGAAAAACCTTAAACGAGCCTAAGCTCGGCTCGAGCTCGTTTAGTATCTTAAACGAGCCTAAGCTCGGCTTGAGCTCATTTAGTACCTTAAACGAGGTAAAGCTCGGCTGTGATGTGTTAACTTAATACATAGAAGTCAAAAAGATGTCAAACTTTAAAATACACAAGGCTTGACGAGCCTAAAATAGCTTCCCATACAAGGCTCGAGCTTGGGCTCGATAGCTAAACGAGCTTCATTTGAGGCTCGGCTCGAGCTCAAAAATTTTTGGCTCATTTCGAGTTTTTTATAAATCCGAGCTCGAGTAGCTCGGCTCATTTGCACCCCAGTATAACATATCAATGTACTTACCAATTATCCCATTTAAGTCATTGTATTCTTCTTGTACATTTGAGTCATTAAAATATGCTTTTCTTGTCATGTAAATGTTAGGGTAATTATTCAGACTTTACACTGTTTGGGTATTACATGGACTTGATGTAAAAATATGCCCAAAATCACTAAAAGACTCTAATACTCTATAATGATCGGCATGACAAAACGGCATCTTTTAATGACTAATGTACAAAACGAGTATGGTGACCAAGACAAGACAAAAGTGAAAGTACATTAGTATTTTATTGAATTTTGTTTTTCACAATTTAAATCGCTTACAGTATCAAATGAGAAACAAAATATGGTAACATATGATTGTTTCTAATTTTATTGATATCGATGTTGGCTCTAAGCCTCTAACAATAACTTCCCATGTTAATGGCACATAAGTACAAGAAACTTTTTTGTCATTTGACTAGTCATCTTCATGTGCCAAATGCAATTATTTTTATCTTAAAACGATCACATACTTCATTGCATCATTCTCTCTTTCCACATTCATCTTATTCTATTCTATTATTGTTCTACCTCTTTTAATAGGATGCTGTGGAATATGCTGAATGTGAAGCCATTGTAAAGGATTTCCCTCCATTTAGGGAGGCCATGAAGAGGAGGGGTATTGAAGATATGGACCTTGTGATGGTAGATCCCTGGTAAGTCCTTACATATTTTCTCAATTTCATACCATATGTTATATGCTCCTATGTCATATGAGCATTGACTTTTCTCTAGCTAAGACAGTTAGAAGCATATAGTTGTTAATTCCTCATGCCTTCTCTTGCATAAATGCCTTCACTTCTGTATTGTAATCACTGAACAAAAAAAGAAAATAAGTAATTCTCTTTCTTTCGAGGAAATGCATTTTGGGGCCACCTAGGTAGGTATTCAACTTTTTGCTAAGGCCATCCATAAATGAAAACTATTTTGTCAGGGCCAACTCCGAGAAAGCAAAAAAAGTTTTGGGCCGAAGGTGAAAATTTTTCCGGGCCTTATGTAAAAGAAGTATTTTATTGGGTCTAAACAATTTAATTTTTATATAAGTTTACTTGGTTATAATGGGTTGTGTAAAAAGTTTTTTTATAAAAATATGATTAAACATGTCACAAATGAGATTAGAACTCATAACCTTTTGGTTGAGTGTAATAGCCATTTGCCACTAGACCAAGTTAGTGGTTATTTAATTGAGTTTAAACATTAAATATACATATTGTATTTAATAAAAATATATATAATTTTTTTGTAAAAAAAAAATTCGGGCCTAGCGGGATGTCAGGCCTGTGGCCGTCGACCACCCTGCCACCCCTAAGGGCCGGCCCTGTATTTTGTAACCCATCATGTTTCAGTATTACCAATTTCAACCGTACTAATATATAGGGTTTAATGGTTTTTTAGTTCACTTCGTAGTTAGTAATTATCATTAGGTAAAGTTTGAGTTCGATAGTGTTATGACCGTTTTTAGAGTTGAAGTTAATCTCAAGTCATCAAAGTGTATTCTCCTCCATTGCTTTGTTTAAGTACATCCATATTAATGAACTAATTGTTAGTTCGTTATTTATAGAATACCTACTTATTATGTTCGACAATTAATTTTTAACAGCTACACTATTAATATTTAATACCGTAACAATACTTCTTTCTGAAAATAGATTTTTGTCCTAAAAATAATGTTTTGAAAACACGTTTGTAGTCTTCTAAGTTTTTCGAAGTGCCTTCTAATAATAGTAAGATCCCCCCTTTGCATGATTAACATATTGACCACTTTGTACAACATCAAAAGGTGCATTAAGAATGGGATATGTCAACAATTACCCCAACATGTCTGCCTTGAAGCCTCCTAAATTTCAAACACATGTTGTCTCCTATAGTTCAAAACTTGATCATTGTGTTGCATTTGTGAAGTACTCAAATACATGCTTAACGCTGTTGAGCCATTCCATACTTGACTGCTCGTGCATAGTCGTCATCCAGCTTTCTTAATTGGTTGCATAATTGTTCATTCTTAGCCGCCATCCACATTAAATACTCACCAATGTTGTATTGAATACAATCCGGTCGTTTCCAGCGAGGACAAACACTGTTGTATATTGATGATTGCAAAGCTGACCTTGCAGCTTAAGACCCCTTTCTCTGATCGTCCTCATGCCTAACTGGTTCAGTTGCGAGTGGGATCTTAAATTGTGCCATGAATTAAAAGAATCACTGGTCAAGATTTCCAATAATAAACATGGTGCATTGGCTTCAGTGGAAGCGACCCAATTGTATTGAATGATAACTTTGGTGAGTATAACATGTGGTTGGCGGCTAAGAGTGGAATGTTTCTGCGATTCACTAAAGAAGCATGGATGATGACTATGCTTGGATATTCAAATATGGATAAGTGGACAATGTAAAACATGTATTTGAGTAATTCACGAACATGACACATCGATCACATCTTGGGCAACAGGTGACATCACTTTTTTTAGAATTACAAGTATGCGAATATTAAATTTGGGAGACTTCAAGGCAGATATATCTAATGCACCTGTTGATGTTGGACAAAAGTCTTTTTAGTGAAGGGAGAATTGTTTCAGTATAATAGTGTAGGGGTTAAAATGTAATTTCTTAATAGTATAGACAGGTTTTCTGTTAATAACAGAATAACCAACAGTTAGTTCACTGATGTGGATGCAACTTAACAAAGCGACAAAGGACAGTAGACCTCGGTGATTTGAGATTAACATCTTCTCTCTAGTTCTCTTTCTCTTAAATCGGTTATAAGTAGTTTCCTCAAGAGCAAGAATTGGCTTGTAGCTTCTCTACCATATATATTTCCCAATTATTCAAGTCATGTCTTTCGTGGTTTATTAGACCAAAATCATGTTAATGATGAAAATGCCTTATTTATTTTCTAATGATATCAATTTTACCTATAACATGTTGACATGTCATCAAACATTTGTTTTTCTCTTTTCATGATCTTTTAATGGCATTAAACATGTTTTTGGCCAATATATTAATACAGGTTTATTGTGTAGATTAGATTTAATGTGTTTATTGTGATTATCTTTACCATGGTTTGATCAAGTTTTCTTTGTAATTATTCTCTTTGTACCCATAAAAGTGGCCAATGTAATACACAATACCCTATGGGGCTTTCATTATTTTACTAAAACCATAAAGTCGTTTTAATAAGAGCGGTCTTAAGGAAAAAAAGTCAAGTACCTAGACTGCCTCCACGTAAGTTGTTATCCCTATTTTTTTGTTTGTTTGTGTGTGTGTGTGTTGGTGTTACATTATATGCTAATTGTTGGTCCAGCACCGTATATCACACACAAAAACATACCGACATATTACAACCCTTGCTACCAAGTTAACTTAATCCACAAGACTGCTAATCTAATAAGGAAATTACTCTCTGAAATCTTAATTTAATCCTTACCACTTACCAAACAAAGTCAAACCAAATCTTCAAGCCAACATCTTTCTGATTTGTTTATCTCAAACACCAATATTTACCTTTGACCCGTCAACTTTCACAAGTGAACCCAAACAACCTTTCACATGTGAAATCAAGATTATACTTCCAACACTAGTGTGTAATATATCAATTTTATATTCCAGGTGTGTTGGTTATCACAGTGAAGCTGATGCTCCTAACCGTAGACTAGCAAAACCACTTATTTTTTGTAGAACAGAAAGTGACTGTCCCATGGAAAACGGTTACGCTCGCCCAGTTGAAGGAATCGATGTTTTAGTAGATATGCAAAACATGGTGGTGATCGAGTTTAAAGACCGTAAACTTGTTCCTTTACCGCCAGCTGATCCATTGAGAAATTACACAGCTGGCGAAACAAGAGGCGGTGTAGATCGAAGTGACGTGAAACCACGAAACATTGTACAGCCCGACGGTCCTAGCTTCCGTGTCAATGACCATTTTGTACAATGGCAGAAGGTATGTTCTCTTTATTCTTGAAGGTGGCAGTTTCTCTAGTCTAAAAAAACGGATCAATTCTGGTCACACTTTTTCTAGTGGGTTAAACGAGTATGCTCTAAAAGTTTTATCAGAAATGGTAGCATGTTGTATGGGTTGAAAGTTACCCACAGTGTATTCAAAATGTGTATAACCTTCTCAACTACAGCCATTGAGAAATTACCTGTTTATGGGTATTTGGGATATACGTTGTTTCATCACGGGTCAAACGGGTATATTCCAGGAGTTTAGCTAAAATGAAAATCAGTTGTGTATTCAAAATGCATAAAACCTTCTAATTATTATCTCGAAAATTAGGGGCTGTTTTGTAGCCTCTTAATGATTCTATTAAGAGGCTACCTCTGAATCAGTTAGATGTAAAGTGTGTTTGGTTCATTTAAAAGACACCTCTTAATGATTCATTGAGCCTCTTAATCGGTCAGGCTTCTTAATGGGTCAGCACAAGATTGCCAAAAAGCCCCTTAGATTACTATTGTGATAAAGATAGTCTTCTAAATGACTGATAATATTGGCCTGTAAATGAACCACACATTCAGCGAACCATTCGATGGAAAGTTTGTTTATGTTCGCTTCTTAAATAAACGGACGAAAATGAACAAATACTTTTGTTCCTTTAGTTAAAACGAAAGAACATAAACATGCATTGTTTGTTCATTTATGTTCGTGAACATTTGTTTACGTTTGTTCATTTCAATTTGTTTATGTACACTAGTTTACATTTGTATATTGCTCTTTTACTTTCTTTTATATGTTTATTTAAAATTTTTAGTCCCATTACATATTAGTCTTGTTTTATGAAATTAATTTATCACCCATTATCACTCTTAGCTTGCTAGGATTAATTTCTCTTGTGTTAATTAATTATTTGCAGTGGAACTTTCGCATAGGGTTCACTCCTAGGGAAGGTTTGGTTATCTATTCTGTTGCCTATGTTGATGGTAGCCGAGGTCGGAGGCCTGTGGCCCACAGATTAAGCTTTGTTGAAATGGTGGTTCCTTATGGTGATCCCAACGATCCTCATTACAGAAAGAATGCATTTGATGCAGGGGAAGATGGATTAGGTAAAAACGCCCATTCTCTGAAAAAGGCAAGCCCATATTTTAGTATACTGCTTAGTGCTTATTATTTCAATCGTGTACTTTTTTTTTTCTAACTCAATCATTAGAAGTGGCAACTTGAAATACGGGTGGCATTCTGTATAAACATGACCGATTACTTAATTGTGTCAAATATTGAACCTTTAGCCCAGACACGTCTAACCTAAGGAGTACCTAAACATATCAAATGAGTTGACTGGTTAAATTAGTTGTAAACGGGCTGGTCAGGTTCAACGTGTTGCGGGTTGAATAAAAAATTGAACTTTTAGTTATTTTTATTTTAAACGGGTTAGCAAGTTGGAAATTGGTTGATCAGGTCCATCCGAACCCACCATTTAATAAACGAGTTATCCGTCTATATGAACTGACCCCTCTTTGCTCAACCATAACCCGTTTACTTCGCGTCTTGTCGAGAATTGCCACTGCTACATAAATGGGTGAATTTGGTGTGTTTTTATTTTAACGGGTCTAATTTACCAATAAAATCTTAAAATGAAGAGTTCAAATGTGTTGAACTGGTCAGAAATCTCTAGAAATGTATTATTGTTAACACAATACCTCTTAAAATATTTTATTCAAGAACGATTATTATTGAAATTCTACATATTTGTATAAACAGTTTTCTGCTCGATGTTTCGGTCTTTCAGGTCAACTCAACCTAACCCAGTTGGAGTATGGTCATTATTGAAAGTCTACATATTTGTAATCCTATTTGTAAAAAAATAAACAGTTTTCTGCTCGGTGTTTCGGCCTTTCAGGTCAAGTCAACCTAAACCAGATGGACTCGTTATCCAAGTCACCCATTTTTTCACCTCTAATGTTTTTCTAATATAGTCATCCTACATGAAACAGTGAAACCGCATATCTAAAAAAAATGATTTTTATCAACACGTATTCATGTTACAGGGCTGTGATTGTTTGGGGTATGTCAAGTATTTTGATGCACACTTAACAAATTTCACTGGGGGCGTTGAAACAATTGAAGACTGTGTTTGTTTACATGAAGAGGATGATGGGATATTGTGGAAGCATCAAGACTGGAGAACTGGTTTAGCTGAAGTAAGACGGTCCAGAAGGCTAGTAGTGTCTTTTATATGTACTGTTGCCAACTATGAGTACGGGTTTTACTGGTACTTTTATCAGGTAAATTTGACCCATTATTCTTTATTTTTATTGTCCTTTCAACCTTTTAGTTACTGATTAACTTCCACTTGCTTTGTATATAAGAGGTGGCAATTTTGACCCATTTACTTACGTGTAGATCCATCTGTTTTTTTTTTTCAACAGTTTAAACAGTTAAAAAATAGCTAGAAGGGAAACTAGTAAACCAGGTCAAAAGTTTTTAAAAGTGTATTTTAGTTGCATTAAACATTTAAACCTTCTATATTGCTTTTTTTGTTTTTTTCCAAAATATACAAGATTATTATTAAACTAGTACAATTTTAACCCATTTAGTTGTTATTTGGTCAACCCAAACCGTTTTGACCTGGACAAATAAGTTATCCGTTGCCCATATCGGACATCTTTCAACGTCTACTTTATTAAAAAAAACTGGTGACACTTGTGACTTGACATACATGAGTTACACGTATTATAATTTTCAAGATATAAGTTTTTGGAATAATCAAGAAAGCATTTTATTACAGGATGGAAAAATAGAAGCTGAGGTGAAATTAACTGGGATTCTTAGCTTAGGAGCTTTACAACCTGGTGAAACTAGAAAATACGGGACCACAATTGCCCCCGGGCTCTATGCTCCTGTTCATCAACACTTCTTTGTTGCTAGAATGGACGTGTCTGTTGACTGTAAGCCAGGTGAAGCACATAATCAGGTTAGCGTTCAGAATCTATGTAATTTTCCACAAATACCCTTTTAGCTACGGGATATGTGAATTTAAATGCTTGAACTGTGAGCTATTCGGCTGTACTTTTTCAGAAATGCTCTTTTAAAAATGCAATACGTGAAGTTGCAGTAAAATATTCTTAATGTCTGGAGTCTGATTATCTTACTATTTAGTCTGTCTTGATATAACTGCCCACGAACAAATAAATAAATAACAATTAAGATATGTAAACTGCTTTAATTTACAGGTGGTTGAGGTGGATGTTAAGGTTGAAGGACCAGGAGATGCAAATGTTCACAACAACGCGTTCTATGCTGAAGAAAAACTGTTGAAATCGGAACTTGAAGCAATGCGTGATTGTAATCCTTCATCTGCCCGACATTGGATTGTATGCCTCTCTCTCTCTCTCTCTCTCACACACACACACACACACACAAGGGGCTAATGTGTGTTTTGAAGGTGATTATTTGATAGTAAATATTATAATTAGATAAACAGTAACAAAATGGACCATATGAGAGTGTATTTGGATATACCTCTGTTTTCAGTTTTAATAATCAGGTAATTAGTTTTCTTAATGTTTGGCAAGATCTGATCGTTAACAAATTAGTAGATAATATAACCCAAAACTTAAGTTTTGTTTTAGATGTGTTCAGATAAGCACAGCTGTAATAAAACCGACCCTTTATAGGTGCTTCTGCTGTAAGAAGCTGTTCTGATAATTAAGAAGTTAATAGGTAAAATGGCCCAAAATAGTTGATAAAAATAGTTATATAGCAAACTAAATAGTTAAATAGCAAAACTAGATATATCATACATATTTGGGTGACTATATGGTGAACTTAATAATTGCCTTTGAGTGTTACGAGCTCCGTGATTCAGATCAGGAACACAAGAACTGTAAACCGAACCGGTCAATTGACCGGATACAAATTAGTACCTGGATCAAATTGTTTACCGTTAGCTGGGACCGAGGCTAAGTTTTTGAGGAGAGCTGCTTTTTTGATGCACAATTTGTGGGTCACACCATACGAACCAGAAGAAATGTTTCCTGGTGGAGAGTTCCCTAATCAGAATCCACGTGTCGGCGAAGGATTGGCTACTTGGGTTAAAAAGAATCGGTCTCTAGAAGAAACCGATCTTGTTCTTTGGTATGATCCACCTTGTCCTTTGTCAATCAATCAATCAATCAATCAATCATACCCAGTAAAATCCCACCGACAGCAGAGCTATAGGTAGGGTCTGGGGAGGGTGGGATGTAGGCACACCGTACCTCTATCCAAAGGAATAAAGAGGTGGCTTCCAGAGAGACCCTCGGCTCTAAGAACATGTGTATGAAGCAAAAAAAGGAAATCAAAGTTTAACAGTTATATAAAAAACTACTACTAATTATAATAATATTAATAAAAAGGTCACAGTTTAACCGCAATATAAAAGCTAATAATAATAATAATAATAAAGTATGTAAGGGAAATACCATTATGGTATGTGACCTAAATAAGTTAAGTCTAAGCCCTAAGGTATTCAATTCTCTCTAAAAATCCTTAACTTTAATTTTACTTCTCCACGAATTCCTATCCTCAACCATGTCCTCAGAGAGGTTTAGGTCTATCAAATCATGCCTAATCCTCTCATCCCAAGTCAATTTCGGTCGTCCTCTACCCCTCCTCCCCTCTATAGTAATGTTTTCTACGGATCTAACAGGATTCGTCGTCTGTCTTCTCTTTACATGTCCAAACCATCTCAATCTCCACTCTCTTATCTTGTCTGCTATGTTCGCCACCCCTAATCTCTCGCGAAGCACAACGTTTCTTATTCTGTCTAGCCTTGTGTGCCCACACATCCAACGTAGCATTCTCATTTCTGCTACCTCCATCTTCCGCACTTGTGCCTTCTTGATGGCCCAACAATCTGTTCCATATAGCATTGCAGTTCTAACTGCCACCCTATAGAATTTTCCCTTCAGATTAGTCGGGAAACTCTTGTCGCATAATATACCTGTGGCTGCTTTCCATCTACACCATCCTACCTGAACTCGGTGGGTCACATCACTGTCTAATTCCCCATCGCTCTGTACAAATGATCCTAAATACTTGAACTTCGTTACCTGCGGGACCACCTGCCCTTCAATTGTGATGTGTGCGTCTTCACTGTCGTTTATCTCACCAAAATCACAGTGTAGGTACTCCGTCTTAGATCGGCTAATCTTTAAACCTTTTGTCTCTAAGGTTGTTCGCCACTCCTCAAGCCTCATGTTTAGATCTTGTTTTTTCTCAGCAAGTAACACAATATCGTCTGCGAACATCATGCACCACGGGAGAGTCCCCTGAATCGACTTTGACAACTCATCCAAGACTACTGCAAAAAGAAACGGGCTCAACGCTGACCCCTGGTGAAGACCTACCTCTACAGGAAAGAAATCAGTATCCCCCACTGGCGCACGGACACTTGTTTCACTCCTGGTATACATATCCATAATTATCTCTATGTATTTCCTGGGCACTCTTCTACCCTCCAAGCACTCCCAGAGCACCTGTCGTGGCACACTGTCGTAGGCCTTTTCTAGGTCAATAAACACCATATGTAGATCACGCTTCTTCTCCCTATACTTTTCCATTAATCTTCTTATAAGGTGTATTGCCTCTGTGGTGGAACGCCCCGGCATGAAGCCAAATTGGTTGACCGTAACCTGAGTTTCTCGTCTAAGTCTAACCTCAATCACTCTTTCCCATAGCTTCATAGTATGACTTAGTAGTTTGATTCCTCGGTAGTTACCACAACATTGGGCGTCTCCTTTGTTCTTATAGATAGGAACTACAACGCTGCTCCTCCACTGGTCTGGCATCTTACCTGATTTGAGAATACTATTGAACAGAGTAGTTAACCACATGACTCCTTCCTCCCCCAGACACTTCCACACCTCGATGGGTATGTTGTCTGGGCCAACCGCCTTAGACCTTCCCATTCTCCTAAGTGCGTCCTTCACCTCTTCTCGTGTGATCCGTCGGCAGTAGCAGTTATTCGATTGTTGTCGATGAAAGTTTGTGTTGTCATGTTCTTCTTGGTAAGCTCTCCCATTGTTAAAAAGATTGTGGAAGTAGGTTTGCCATCTTAGCTTGATGTCCTGCTCCTTGACCAGTACATGCCCATCTGTATCCTTTATGAACTTCACCGGTCCTAGATCTTGCCTTCTACGCTCCCTGGCTTTGGCAATCTTAAACATAGCATGTTCCCCCTCTTTTGTTTCTAGACTTTCATACATCCGTTTAAAGGCCGCCTTCTTTGCTTCCGCCACTGCCTTCTTTGCCTCTATCTTGGCCGTTTTGTAGTTGTCCCTCAAATCCACTCGCTCCTCCTCATTCGTGCACCTCATTAGCTCCCTAAAACATCCTTGTTTGTCCCTTATCTTGTCTTGCACTGCGTCATTCCACCACCAAGACTCCTTATGCCCACTTGACTTTCCTGTTGTGACCCCGAGAGTCTCCTTTGCTACTTGGATGATCTTTGTCTCCATAGCTTCCCATATATGAGTTGAGTCCCCATTTAGTCGAGCCCGCGTATGCAGTATGAGTTTATCCTTAAACAGAAGGAGATTTTCGTCCTTCAAATTTCCCCATCGAATTCTCGGTGTACCTTTCTTCTCTCGAACAGTCAGCTTATTTCTGAAGGCTATATCAGTCCCTAGTAGTCGATGTTGAGTCACAACTGCCTCCCCAGGTATGACTTTGCAGTCCTTCCACCAACGTCGGTCTCCTCGCCTCATCAAAAGGTAGTCAATTTGCGTGTCGCGTCCGCCACTGCTAAAAGTGATTAAATGAGAATCTCGTTTCCTAAAAAAAGAATTTATAATACCTAGGTCATGTGCCACCGCAAACTCTAGAAGATCTGTTCCGGTCTCATTCCTATCACCAAAACCGAAACCCCCATGTACGGCTTGAAAACCATCGTTAGCCTTACCAATGTGTCCATTAAAATCACCTCCTATGCAAATCCTCTCCCCCCTAGGTATGCCCCCTACCACTGCGTCTAGGCAATCCCAAAATTCTCTCTTTTCCTGATCCCCTAGGCCTACATGAGGCGCGTAGGCGGAGACTACTGCCACTACTTCCTCTCCTAGTACTAATTTCAACACAATAATCCTGTCATTATGTCTTATCACCTCCACCACACTAGTGTGTATTTCCTTAGCCACTAGAAACCCCACTCCATTCCTAGCTCCATCAGACCCCGAGTACCACAACTTATACCCATTACACTCAGCCCCTCTATGTCCTTTCCACTTAGTCTCCTGGAGGCATGCTATCTGAACCCTACGTCTTTTAAGCACATCTACCAATTCTAACAACTTACCATTTAATGTTCCTACATTCCAAGAAGCCAAACGCAATATACGCTCCCTATCTTTACTCTTTCCTACACCCCTCGAATCAGGACATGGTCTCAGGTAATAGTCATGGTTCCTACGCTCTATGGTTGCAACTAATCACACAAACACAAGCAATAGAACACCAAATCAATAATAATAATAATAATAATAATAATAGTAGTAACAAAAACTAATAATAATAATAATAGACACACGGCACACAGTAACAGATAAATTGGACTGACTACTCTAGCAGCATCAAGGCCTATTGCCAACAAAAATAAAAGATATGAAACGATCTCACCGGGATTTTAGCAAGTCGCCAATATTGAAACCGGGATGAGACACCGTGAGCTAACGAGAATAAGCTAGAAACGTGACACAATCTACAACCCTTGAGTTTCGGCGGCGGCGGCGTTGAGCGGCGGCGACGGCGGAGCTCCGGCGACGTGTTACGGTGGCGGCAGAGGGTGAATCAGAAGAAAAGAAAAGAAGTTGGACTGAGTAAACGATAATAATATTGTATGAGACCTACGATAATAATATTGTACGGTGGCGGCGGAGCTCCGGCGATGAGATTGTAAACTAATAATAATAATAATAATATTGTGGATGGATGATTAATTCTTACCTAAAACACTTGACTGTGTGAGTCTGAATGAAGGAAGAAAAGAAAAGATAATAAGAAGTTGGACTGAAAACGATAACTGAGCTATCGTGGGGTATAAGAAAGAAAGAAAAAGTTGATTGAATTCAGAAAAAGTGGGCGTAGATCGTTGAACGAAGACTTGGTTTTCATTGAATTGAATAATAAAGATCGTCCTTTATTATTCAAGTCATATATATGTCCTTTGTCATATATATATATATTAAATTATGACTTGTTTTGTTGGAGTTATGACAGTTCTTGAAAAAAAATTATGACTTGTTTTGTTGGAGTTATGACAGTTCTTGAAAAAAAATAGACCGTAACAGACTTTCACTAAATCCGCACGCAAGTCCCTGGACTGTCTTTTAGAAAGGACCTTCATATGAACTTTTGAAGTTAGGATTTAAATATTTAATCATGCAAAAATGAAGTCCAGGGACTCGTGCTAATAAAATGAACGTCCATGGTATTTTATATTAACATTTTATCTTATATGACGAAATTCGACTCATTTAGTCATGAATATGAATGGGTTAAGGACTTAAGGTTATGTTACATCTCTAAGGGGTCAACCAAAGAGGAACAAAGAAAAAAAACACGATAAATGGGTTGAACGGGTCAACAAGAAATATCAATGGACTTTTGCTGAATTCGCATACAAGTCCCTGGAAAAGTTTTTACATGATTAAACACCTTACAAACAAAAACTATAAATCAACAAAAATGTCTTAAGATATTGTTTTAGCAAATATTGTTATTGCATGATTGAGTCCCTAAATTTATAAAAACTGAATGATTAGGTCTTTTTTCAGCTCGAGTAAGTCCTTAAATTATTTTTCCTTGCGGGTCGAAAGTTGCCCAGGGTGTATTTTTAATGTGATCACCTAAATTGTTCTATTAGAAACATCAGATTTTTATCAAATTTAAAAAAAAATTTGTAACTATATTTGCATGCAAGTTGTTTATAAACATTTTTAAATTTCTGGGTCAATCTAACCCGTCTAGTTTCGGTCCCTAATCCGACCCGTTTGGGTTGTTAGCCAACCCGCTCATTTGCCACTTCTAGCTTTCAAGTTATCATAGTTACTAACATATACTTTTGAATGCTTACAGGTATGTGTTTGGAATTACACATGTTCCTAGATTGGAAGATTGGCCCGTTATGCCTGTAGAACACATTGGCTTCCGTCTCATGGTACTCCTTTCTAAATTTCGTATATTATTATACCATGCGTTATCAGAAATTTTCACAACTATAACTTAACACAATGCTTAAGTGATTGTATTAAAAAAAAACGCATAAACGCCCTTCCTATTATCAATATTGGGGAAGGTTAACGTACAAATGAAATTAACGTGCTAAACATGAGAATCAGATAGAGTAATTATATATACAAGTAGAGTAATTATGTAATTACATCATAGAGTAATTATCATAGAGTAATTACATAATTACTCTACTTGTATATATAATTACTCTACTTGATTTTCACGTTTAGCACATTAATTTCATTTGTATTTGATCCAAACTCATCAATATTTACTCGATATTTTTAATCTCTTATATTATTTATTAATCACCATAAAGTTACCACCTACCCTCTTTTATTATTATTATTATTATTATTATTATTATTATTTTTTATTTTTTATTACCGTTTTCGAGTTTATTATTTATATGTTTCAATATAATCCTTATTATTGATGTTTACAACTTTACATTATCTTTAAACAAATCTGTATTAAAAATAAAACATATTCTAATGTATTTTTATAGCATAACTTATACAGAACCTTCTATAATGAAATATTTTAAAAAAAGTACAACTTGTATTTGATTTCTAATTCAATTGCTGACATATTGATTTAAATTTCAATTCGTGTTACATGTGTCACACAGGTCAATAAACTAATTAGCAGTAACAATATTAGTAAATCACTAGAACAATCGTTTCTTGGTATATTTATACGTCGGTGTCCATATCACTTAAGTTTTTACCTCTAGCCATGAAACACGTGAAATCATTTCGTTATGAAAAATGTTGTCGCGTATTTACTCTATTTTCTTAAAAAACGGGCGCGGTTTATACATTTTAAGACATCTGACGATACACGAAAATAACGAAATAATTCATGTGATAAAGATGTATAAGTTGGTGAATAAAATGTTTCTAACATTTGTGATTTTGTGACTAATAGTGATTGGTTTGTGCAGCCACATGGATTCTTCAACTGCTCACCTGCAATTGATGTTCCACCGAGCTCGTTGGCCGACACAGAAATGAAGGAAAATGGAATGGTAGATAAATCGTGCCATAGTGGTCTCGTTTCCAAGATGTGAAGAAAAGATTTAACACGCAACCGAAAAACTACTGTACTCTAAATTCTTGTGGTATCTGTGCAATATTATTAACTTGTATTCTGTTAAAACTTGAACCAAAATAACTTCAGATTAACGAGGACATAACATAACTTATGCGTTATGTCCCACCTATGTGTTTAACTCCCGTAAACGTGTACTGTATAATATAATACAATACGGTACGCAATGTTTTATGCACAAAACTTCGGTGTAGGAGCGATAAAAGTGGGTGCATATCCGATGGTTGGTGTACGGCTAAACAATGCGCTGATGTTGCTATTCTAAACCGAAGATATATAAAATAAACGAAGCTTTGAGTCTATGACTTTTATTAAATACCAGGATTAGACGAGTATATACTTATTTCAGTAGATAATATACTATTTCGTGCTGAGATGGTGGTGGTAGCGGTGTAGCGAACTAGCGATGGTTACCGGTAAAAGTGAATAAAACTGTGTTTAGATTACATCAAATATTGCAAGTTATTATGTGGAAACTGAAACTCGAACCGAATAAACCAAATTAGTCCTTTTTTATTTTAATTATTTTACTATTATATGAATATACGTTATTAGATTTGAGTTGGGTTAAATAAAACTGAGTTAAAATTTAACCGGATTGGCCTACAAGACAATACCTAACAAACCATTATTCGTTATTCGTTTTATTTGGATTGAACCTGATTCAAACTTTGTGAAAACCAAAATCCGAACAGAATTTGCAATTCAGGTTAGTTTTAATCAGTTTTAGTGCGATTCGAAGCTCATTTTCCGGTTTAATCAGTTTCACCGAATAGTAAACACCCTAAAAGTTAATATTAACTTTTACGAACTATTTTACGAACTAAAAGTTACTATTAACTTTTACGAACTAGAGTAGTTTAAAAAGTTATTTAACAAAAAACAATATTCTAAGCTAACAAATTACAAGTATAAAGTTGTATACATGAGCATAATCTAAGCTAGTTTCGAATATTATCCTTGTATTTTTATATTTTAACAAACAAAACTATTTATTTTAAATAATTTTAAGTATTAAGTGAATGTGGAAAATAAGAAAATGTCTATATCATATTGACCGGTTTTTCTTAACATGTCAAGCATTGTCTCCAATAATTGATGCATTAACCCACTCATATATTTTAATCATAAGTTGAACCGAAATACATACGTGTCAAATGATCATTCATTCATTCCTACCTTAATAACTCCAATCCCAATTAACAGTTTTTCTATTAATTTTCACAAAAGGAGACCTAAATTAGGTGGGTTTGTTTTTGTATTTATTCTTGTTTTGGTTAAAAGTACTTATCTTCATTATACTTGTCCCTTTTATTTTTTCTTTAATAAACATGGAATCTTTGGGTTAACTAATACTCAAGGTAATACAAAGCTTGAAGTTTATAAAAAATATATTTGTAGTGTTCTTGTTAGGGGCATCAATTGACACGATCCAACTAGACACAATAAAAAAAATGGTATTAGGTCAACTAACATGACTCATTTAAAAAAGAGTTGGGTTTGGGCTAACCGTTTAAAAAACATATTAGGTTCAGGTATACTCGCTAACCCATTTACGTATTTAAAAAACTTTTATAATCAAATTGTTATTTATGTTTTTTCCATTTTTACTTTTATGAATATACATTTGCAATTTTCAATTCATTTTCAAAATTTTTAATATTTTTCCAAATAGATATTTATATTACTCATTTACTCTACACTCTAAATTATATCAATTTAATTTTTCTTATACATGGGTTAAACCAGCCGTGTTTGAGCTGACTCGAATTTATATGTGTGGGGTTATGATCGAAATCTTTGACACGAATAATAACATGAGTCGAATTCAGGCTGCACATTCCAACCGTCTAACCTACAACCTTTTTACTCGTCAATCCAACACGATTGACAACCCTCATTCTTAGATTCTTTAATTTATTGATAAAAAGTTTAAGATTCTTGTTAAAACATCATATACAACATTTATTTTTATTCCTCTTCTATCCCTTTCTACACCCTTTACTTTTTTTTGTTTGATGTGCATGCATCCTTTCAATTTTTGACACCACCTCCCTTCTAGGACCACCCCTTCATCCTCTCTCTATTTCACTACACCATCAATCACAACTTTTTTTTTTCAGACACACCTTATATTGTTTTCTATCTTCCTCACGTCCATCCTCTTGTCAAAAGTCAAAAATAAAATTCCCATCACTTGGACTAGTCGGTCGGATTTTCATCGTTTATCATGTATTTATTGCAAATTTTCGTAGTTTTTCACAGACAAACCTTGAAAGACGAAATTACTATGTCTATAATATTGAAGTTAAAGAATCTATATCAATTTTTAAAATACTTTAGTATTCACATATTTTGTTAAGTATGTTAGTAAACTTATGATATTTGATATATATATAATTTCACGAAAATTAATTTGTTTATAATTTACTCGTAACTCCCCAATCCATCACCCCAAAAACGTCTACCGATTTATGCAACCATGGTTTGTTTTGAGTAGCGGTGGTTTTAAGGTCATACTCACCTTGTGTTTCACTTTTCCAACAAGGTTTATGGTAGCGATGAAAATAGTGAGGCTGTCAAGCTATGTGATGTTCTAGATGAAGCAACATTCTAGAATAAGAAACAAAAATTGTATTGAAAACTATTAATTGTAAGGACAAATACAATATAAGTTTCACAACTATTAACAAAAATAATTTCACAATTTTAGAGGTAAAATTCAAATTTCACATGAATGGAGTTTATTTGTTTTATTATTTAGTATTTGAATATAACTGACTAGCTTTTATTACCCGTATTACGGGGTTGTTTTATATTGTTTGTTTATAATATTTATATATTATTTTGGATTTTAATTTTATTTATTGTAAATGAGTTAATAATATACTTAAGGTTTGACGATGAAAGAGTTTAATTCACAAATAAATGATATGTTATAACCCGATTTAAAAACTATATGGGTTTGGTGTGACCCATGACCCGCTTATTTATTTTTTACTACCAATTTGTTTCTTAAATATAAATAATATTTTTTACTATAAAATTTTAAGTAAATCCATATGTTATAGATTTTCATATCAATAAAATTTGGTGAGATTAGTTTTTAATTTAATGAGATGTTATAACCCGTTTAAGGGCTATCTGGGTTTGATAAGACTCATACCCATGAATTCAGGTCAAATGTATGCGAAACCTTTATTTATAAATAAAACAATATGGTGGCTTGATAGAATGTAGAGAGCAACCAAAGAGCTTTTAAATGTTTCGTTTATATATATTCAAGATTTAAGATTAAACTTCTTAGTAAAATATGATAAAATTTGATTTGTTAATCAAAATCATATAATGATATAAATAATCTAATATTTTACTTACTTTGGTAGAAAGTATTTAATCATCTAACCTTTTTGACCCACCAATTTCCCCAATCACCCAACCAAGGAAAATGGAATTTTGCCTAATTATTTAATTATAAAATTAGAATCTTCGTACCATTATGCCGCTTTCTTTGAAACTAATAATAAATATATTAATATGAAGTCACGAGCTAAGGATTTGAGCACAAGTGATGTAGATAATAACATACAAATATACAATTAGAGAATTTATCTATCAACAAATGTACTAATGTAGCATATAAGTTAATAATTAGAAGAGAGAAATAAATAAAACATAAATACTAATAGATAACTCCTTTCGGTATATATACTACAAGAACATGTATAACACGAAATTATTTTGAAATTAAGAACTTTAAGAACTAATAACAATATTTACGTAGTACTTTATTGATTTGATGAAAAAGGAAAAATTAGTGAATAGTCGGTTACAGTAGTGGCGTATCATAAAATTTAGTTGAAGAATGAGGGAATCGTTAAGGTTAAAACTAACCATCACATAATATGCCAATGAACTTCTAATTATGGTCATGAATTAGCATATTTTAAAGAAAATATGTCAGTTGCAGCATTCAATCTAAAATAGACTGATTTTATGTCATAAATTTAATTAAAGTGACAATATTAAATCTTATCCTAGACTTGACTATATTACAGAAACCCTACCTAAGTTATCCATAGACTTAATATGATAAATAAAAAATAAAAATAATAATATGACATAGGATTCTTCTTCTAGCATTTGTATTTGTCATTTTCTTCATTGCATGCTTTTTCGCAGACGAATTTCCTAAATTCTACCGGCATACGTGGGGGTTTGTTTCTCTTGCATACCTCAAAAAACTAAATTTTAATAAAAAAAACATGAAATTTTTACACATAAAATATATATATATATATATTTTATTTTACTGTTTTAATTTTAATATATGCACACACATATTAGTATATTGTTATGATTTTATCATGCATGTTTATTTTAGTTATTCCAAAGTATAGAAATAATAATTTAGGTATATTAAATACAAACTTAGTTTAAGTAAAAACTGTGAAAACTACATGATATATACATGTACATATTAAATGCAGATGGATGACAATTGGGTACCTGTTTAAGATACGATAATACCTGTTAATCAGAAAATACGGTATGTTTTTTTGGTATTTTCTTAAATAATTGAAATTAGTAGGCTAGTCTCCATCATTTTCCCTTGTTGGTACGCAAAACTTAAAACTGTCTTATAGTCATGACATATAAGATAGCTAAATGAGTCGTATTCATGTTTGATATTTGTGTTACGCGTATTGTTTCTTACCTGTTAAACCTGTTACGATACGAATTGCCAGCCCTACGTAGATATCATTGAAGTATAAATGAAAACGGAGTAAGTGGTTACATAACGACATTAAGTATCACACTTAAAATAACAAATATACGAATAAATTCTTTGATTTCTATAATTTTTTATTTAAAATTAGTTATGTGTTAAACTAGGGTCACATTTCTTAAGCCTTATCTGTTTAAAAAGAGTAATTTTCTAGTAATTTTGTGTATTAATTTACCTAACTTTAAATTGATTATTAAGTTATTTTTTAAAATATTTATAAAATATATAAAAAAAGAACGGGCATAGAGTGTAGTACTTGAGAAGGGTATAATTAGGGATTAGTCCCTATCTTATCAGCTTTATATAATTGTACCCTTTATCTTTAACGACGAGACATGAAGTATAAAGAAACATTTCTAGAAAATTGAATTGAGAAATTTTAATCCCTTTTTCTTTTACGTTCGCTTTTTCATCTTTTTATAATTTTTATTTATCTAAATGGACACGTGTCACTATGATAAAAGTTCTAAAAGTGAATTATGCTAAAATATATTAGTGTGTACCAAATAAATATAATACCTTTTGGTATGTATGTTAGACTTCTATAACTTCAATTTATGATAATGTCAATTAAGAAAACAAAACATTTATTACATCACCAGATATCATTGAGTCAAATATCATTTGATAAAGTCAACGATTAAAGTGGTCGGGTAATTAAGTGGCTAGAATGGGAATGTAAAATTGTATAAACTTTGTCTACAAAGTTGTTACATATCTTTACAAGTTCAACGTAAAATTATATAGACTGGGAAAGAAAAACGTAAAATTATATGTAACAAAAAGCGCTTTGATATATTTATGTGGAAATAATATATTATATAATTTACAATTTGTTTAAGAGGTGCTAGGTTTTCTTTATCTTTCTAAAGTAAGAATATGGTAAATGTTTAAATCTCCTTTAATCTTGTCTTCAATAATTATTAATATGAAATGAAAACTTTAGAATTCCAAACATAAGGATCCAAAATTTAATGGGTTAAGTTGTTGCAATTTGGATAACCATTGGTCGATCTATGACCCAATACAACCAAAAAGATCACATTCAACAAGTTCTTTTAACCCACTTTTAATTTTTTCACGTATATTTTAACAAATATAACTATTAAATTATAACAAAAAAAAAGACTATATACACACACATTTGGAATGAATCATAAGAAAACTAAAAGAAATTTGCCGTTCGAAAGGAAAAATGAGATGAATAATGAGAAAACTAAAAAGTTATGAGAAACCGAGAAAACTATATTAACCAATCAATTTGTTTCAACTTTTTTTTTTCATTTCCTTTTATTATAAAGTTACAAATGTTAATAAGGTTAAAAAACCATATCGTACAAAAAGTTACATATATATAACTTCTACGCTACGTATATGTACCTTGTATGAGATACATATGTGTAACTTCGTGAGTTTATTGAAAATTAAAAAAAAATGATTGGTTGATAGTAGCTTCATCTGTTTTCTTGCACTTTGCAGTTTTCGCTTGAATCCTCCTCATATTATGCATGTATGTGTGTATATATGTGTGTGTGTGATGTGTGTGCATATAATCAAAAGTAATTTATTGAAGGAATTAACTAACACTAACTAGAGTTGGAAGATACATGTACAAAAGTTGAAAAGAGTGCATTTATGTTCTTTCAACACAACGTAGGAATACACTTTCCAATTCCGGAGGCTTGAAGTAATTCCTAATGCCATTACAATGGCTTATGGAAACACTTTTTCTTTTCTTCGGGGCTCCAGGACACTCCAACACCGGAATCCTTGATTCTGGTGTTGTGGGCGTCGTGCAACATTCCTTTTCTTCTTCATCTTCATGTTTTTCTTCATTGGGATTTCGGGTTCCCTTCTTCGTGTATATCGGCTTCAATGGAGTCAGGAATTCGACTCCGAAGATGACCCATTTCTTGGTTTTGGATTCGGGTTCCAATGTTTCTTCTTTAATTCCCATGTTGGTATTGAAGATTGGTATTGTAACTTGTTTTTTTTAATAAGTAAAGGAATGGGAATACAGAATATGGAGGAAAGAAGTAGGAAAGTGACTAAGAGAGGATGACTTTTAAAGTGGGAATGAAATTGTGGATTGATGGAGGTAAGGAGACATGAAAGAGGATGTAGTTGAATTTGCTTAGGTAATTGGTTGGTTTTATTAGTGGAAAAAGATGGCAACTATGGATGAATTTATTAATGAATTTCTGTTTTTTTGGTTGGGGGTGGGTGGGTGGTGGGGGTGGGGTGGGGGTTGTTAGTTTCTAAATTTGACATATGATCCTTACTACTTCTAGTCATAGACATAGAACACACACAAGTTTTATTTGTAAATGCTACTATAAAAGCTTTTTATTTTTAAAACTTAGCAGGATTACATATAACTATGACAACCCATAAGATTGACTGGTTAAAAACTTAGAGGCAAGTGAAATAGTTGGTACTTAGGTATTTGTCAAAACTTTTTTGGTTTTGTATATTACAGAATTCATATTCGTATTGAGATTTTATGGTGATCATTGATAGATCATACTTATAGATACCTGACGAATTTTAAGTTGGGTATATCCAACAAGTTTCTTTAGTAAGTTAATGGGTATAATAGAAACTTGTGGATATGCCCAATACCCGATAGATACCTAACTAGTTTGGGCCAGGTATATGACACACTTTTATAATCGTGTATGAGACTGAGATTACATAAACTTGTCATAAACCCGACCTATTGCCATCCATACTTACACGTTGGATTTATTACACTTCGTTTCAAGCTACGCGTTACTTTAAGTCATTTACTAAAGTTATTATTATTATTAGTATTAGTTGTACTGGGTTTTATTAATCCCAACTATCATCTTTTGATCGCTGCTGGTCTCAACTAACGAATTGGCTGATAACGATCTCACATTTTATCATATTTATTCCCAACGGTCCGCAACTAACAGAATACTAACACCGTAGTTGCAGGTCGTCGGAAAAACGTTTTTGAAACTAATTTTCATCCCCTATATCTTTATAACCTTTATCGGACATTTAGGAACTTTTTTATAGTAAAAAAGTTTCAATTATTGAAGTCTCTCTGGAACCCTAGAACTCTCTTCGGAGTCAGTTAGTGGTGCTCAAGTGGTGGTGATTGATGGTGAATCAGTTAGTGGTGATGATGGTGTTCGGGTTGAGTTTTCTGACAAAAAAAAAAAGTGTGATCTCTCTTTAATACTACAAACCAATATTGTGTCTTCTTAAGTGAAACAAACAAGAGCACGAAAATTAGTTGAGTTTAATTAAACATGAGTCAGAACCAAAATACAAGAATAGTAATAAATGAAGGGTTAATAATGTCATGTGATCACAAGTATATTCAATTGTGATAAAAGGGTACCCGAGGATATCGTGAGCTGATCAAAGACATAGATTAATTAATTATAATAGTAATATATATAGGCTATTAAAATATTTTATGATCCTACGAAAGAATCGGATCCATAACTATGCCCTATAACCACCCCGCGGCCCGTTCGAAATTTTGCCAGTATTGCCAAAGGGGTATGTTCACAGATCAGGAGAAAAATCTGAGTATGGGTCGAACCACTGAATCGGATCCGAAATTCGGTCTTGGTGACCTCCATACAATATTTTATGATCCTACGAAAGAATCGGATCCATAACTATGCCCTATAACCACCCCGCGGCCCGTTCGAAATTTTGCCAGTATTGCCAAAGGGGTATGTTCACCGATCCGGAGAAAAAACTGAGTATGGGTCGAACCACTGAATCGGATCCGAAATTCGGTCTTGGTGACCTCCATACAATATTTTATGATCCTACGAAAGAATCAGATCCATAAGTATGCCCTATAACCACCCCGCGGGCCGTTCGAAATTTTGCCAGTATTGCCAAAGGGGTATGTTCATAGATCCGGAGAAAAAACTGTGTATGGGTCGAACCACTGAATCGGATCCGAAATTCGGTCTTGGTGACCTCCATACAATATTTTATGATCCTACGAAAGAATCGGATCCATAACTATGCCCTATAACCACCCCGCGGCCGTTCGAAATTTTGCCAGTATTGCCAAAGGGGTATGTTCACAGATCCGGAGAAAAAACTGAGTATGGGTCGAACCACTGAATCGGATCCGAAATTCGGTCTTAGTGACCTCCATACAATATTATATGAACCTACGAAAGAATCGGATCCATAACTATGCCCTATAACCACCCCGCGGCCCGTTGGAAATTTTGCCAGTGTTACCAAAGGGGTATGTTCACAGATCCGGAGAAAAAACTGGGTATGGGTTGAACCACTTAATCGGATCCGAAATTCGGTCTTGGTGACCTCCATACAATATTTTATGATCCTACGAGAGAATCGGATCCATAACTATGCCCTATAACCACCCCACGGCCCGTTCGAAATTTTGCCAGTATTGCCAAAGGGGTATGTTCACAGATCCGGAGAAAAAACTGAGTATGGGTCGAACCACTTAATCGGATCCGAAATTCGGTCATGGTGACCTCCATACAATATTTTATGATCCTACGAAAGAATCGGATCCATAACTATGCCCTATAACCACCCCGCGGCCCGTTCGAAATTTTGCCAATATTGCCAAAGGGGTATGTTCACCGATCCGGAGAAAAAACTGAGTATGGGTCGAACCACTGAATCGGATCCGAAATTCGGTCTTGGTGACCTCCATACATAATTTTATGATCCTACGAAAGAATCGGATCCATAAGTATGCCCTATAACCACCCCGCGGGCCGTTCGAAATTTTGCCAGTATTGCCAAAGGGGTATGTTCAGAGATCCGGAGAAAAAACTGTGTATGGGTCGAACCACTGAATCGGATCCGAAATTCGGTCTTGGTGACCTCCATACAATATTTTATGATCCTACGAAAGAATCGGATCCATAACTATGCCCTATAACCACCCCGCGGCCGTTCGAAATTTTGCCGGTATTGCCAAAGGGGTATGTTCACAGACCCGGAGAAAAAACTGAGTATGGGTCGAACCACTTAATCGGATCCGAAATTCGGTCTTGGTGACCTCCATACAATATTTTATGATCCTACGAGAGAATCGGATCCATAACTATGCCCTATAACCACCCCACGGCCCGTTCGAAATTTTGCCAGTATTACCAAAGAGGTATGTTCACAGATCCGGAGAAAAAACTGAGTATGGGTCGAACCACTTAATCGGATCCGAAATTCGGTCATGGTGACCTCCATACAATATTTTATGATCCTACGAAAGAATCGGATCCATAACTATGCCCTATAACCACCCCGCGGCCCGTTCGAAATTTTGCCAATATTGCCAAAGGGGTATGTTCACCGATCCGGAGAAAAAACTGAGTATGGGTCGAACCACTGAATCGGATCCGAAATTCGGTCTTGGTGACCTCCATACAATATTTTATGATCCTACGAAAGAATCGGATCCATAAGTATGCCCTATAACCACCCCGCGGGCCGTTGGAAATTTTGCCAGTATTGCCAAAGGGGTATGTTCATAGATCCGGAGAAAAAACTGTGTATGGGTCGAACCACTGAATCGGATCCGAAATTCGGTCTTGGTGACCTCCATACAATATTTTATGATCCTACGAAAGAATCGGATCCATAACTATGCCCTATAACCACCCCGCGGCCGTTCGAAATTTTGCCGGTATTGCCAAAGGGGTATGTTCACAGACCCGGAGAAAAAACTGAGTATGGGTCGAACCACTTAATCGGATCCGAAATTCGGTCATGGTGACCTCCATACAATATTTTATGATCCTACGAAAGAATCGGATCCATAACTATGCCCTATAACCACCCCGCGGCCCGTTCGAAATTTTGCCAGTATTGCCAAAGGGGTATGTTCACAGATCCGGAGAAAAAACTGAGTATGGGTCGAACCACTTAATCGGATCCGAAATTCGGTCTTGGTGACCTCCATACAATATTTTATGAACCTACGAGAGAATCGGATCCATAACTATGACCTATAACCACCCCACGGCCCGTTGGAAATTTTGCCAGTGTTACCAAAGGGGTATGTTCACAGATCCGGAGAAAAAACTGGGTATGGGTCGAACCACTTAATCGGATCCGAAATTCGGTCTTTGTGACCTCCATACAATATTTTATGATCCTACGAAATAATCGGATCCATAACTATGCCCTATAACCACCCCGCGGCCCGTTGGAAATTTTGCCAGTGTTACCAAAGGGGTATGTTCACAGATCCGGAGAAAAAACTGGGTATGGGTCGAACCACTTAATCGGATCCGAAATTCGGTCTTTGTGACCTCCATACAATATTTTATGATCCTACGAAATAATCAGATCCATAATTATGCCCTATAACCACCCAGCGGCCCGTTTGAAATTTTGCCAGTATTGCCAAAGGGGTATGTTCACAGATCCGGAGAAAAAACCGAGTATGGGTCGAACCACTGAATCGGATCCGAAATTCGGTCTTGGTGACCTCCATACAATATTATATGATCCTACGAAAGAATCGGATCCATAACTATGCCCTATAACCACCCCGCGGCTCGTTCGAAATTTTGCCAGTATTGCCAAAGGGGTATGTTCACAGATCCGGAGAAAAAACTGAGTATGGGTCGAACCACTTAATCGGATCCGAAATTCGGTCTTGGTGACCTCCGTACAATATTTTATGATCCTACGAAAGAATCGGATCCATAACTATGCCCTATAACCACCCCGCGGCCCGTTCGAAATTTTGCCAGTATTGCCAAAGGGGTATGTTCACAGATCCGGAGAAAAATCTGAGTATGAGTCGAACCACTTAATCGGATCCGAAATTCGGTCTTGGTGACCTCCATACAATATTTTATGATCCTACGAAAGAATCCGATCCATAATTATGCCCAATAACCACCCCGCGGCCCGCTCGAAATTTTGCCAGTATTGCCAAAGGGGTATGTTCATAGATCCGAAGAAAAAACTGAGTATGGGTCGAACCACTGAATCGGATCCGAAATTCGGTCTTGGTGACCTCCATACAATATATTATGATCCTACAAAAGAATCGGATTCCTAGTTATGCCCTGTAACCACCCAGCGGCCCGTTCGAAATTTTGCCAGTATTGCCAAAGGGGTATGTTCACAGATCCGGAGAAAAAACTGAGTATGGGTCGAACCACTGAATCGGATCCGAAATTCGGTCTTGGTGTCCTCCATTCAATATTTTATGATCCTACGAAAGAATCGGATCCCTAACTATGCCCTATAACCACCCCGCGGCCCGTTCGAAATTTTGCCAGTATTGCCAAAGTGGTATGTTCACAGATCAGGAGAAAAATCTGAGTATGGGTCGAACCACTGAATCGGATCCGAAATTCGGTCTTGGTGACCTCAATACAATATTTTATGATCATACGAAAGAATCGGATCCATAACTATGCCCTATAACAACCCTGCGGCCCGTTCGAAATTTTGCCAGTATTGCCAAAGGGTTATGTTCACAGATCCGGAGAAAAAACTGAGTATGGGTCGAACCACTTAATCGGATCCTAAATTCGGTCTTGGTGACCTCCATACAATATTTTATGATCCTACGAAATAATCGAATCCATAATTATGCCCTATAACCACCGTTCAAAATTTTGCCAGTATTGCCAAAGTGGTATGTTCACAGATCAGGAGAAAAATCTGAGTATGGGTCGAACCACTGAATCGGATCCGAAATTCGGTCTTGGTGACCTCAATACAATATTTTATGATCATACGAAAGAATCGGATCCATAACTATGCCCTATAACAACCCTGCGGCCCGTTCGAAATTTTGCCAGTATTGCCAAAGGGTTATGTTCACAGATCCGGAGAAAAAACTGAGTATGGGTCGAACCACTTAATCGGATCCTAAATTCGGTCTTGGTGACCTCCATACAATATTTTATGATCCTACGAAAGAATCGGATCCATAAATATGCCCTATAACCACCCAGCGGCCCGTTGGAAATTTTGCCAGTATAGCCAAAGGGGTATGTTCACAGATCCGGAGAAAAAACTGAGTATGGGTCGAACCACTGAATCGGATCCGAAATTCGGTCTTAGTGACCTCCATACAATATTATATGAACCTACGAAAGAATCGGATCCATAACTATGCCCTATAACCACCCCGCGGCCCGTTGGAAATTTTGCCAGTGTTACCAAAGGGGTATGTTCACAGATCCGGAGAAAAAACTGGGTATGGGTCGAACCACTTAATCGGATCCGAAATTCGGTCTTTGTGACCTCCATACAATATTTTATGATCCTACGAAATAATCAGATCCATAATTATGCCCTATAACCACCCAGCGGCCCGTTTGAAATTTTGCCAGTATTGCCAAAGGGGTATGTTCACAGATCCGGAGAAAAAACTGAGTATGGGTCGAACCACTGAATCGGATCCGAAATTCGGTCTTGGTGACCTCCATACAATATTATATGATCCTACGAAAGAATCGGATCCATAACTATGCCCTATAACCACCCCGCGGCCCGTTCGAAATTTTGCCAGTATTGCCAAAGGGGTATGTTCACAGATCCGGAGAAAAAACTGAGTATGGGTCGAACCACTTAATCGGATCCGAAATTCGGTCTTGGTGACCTCCATACAATATTTTATGATCCTACGAAAGAATCGGATCCATAACTATGCCCTATAACCACCCCGCGGCCCGTTCGAAATTTTGCCAGTATTGCCAAAGGGGTATGTTCACAGATCCGGAGAAAAATCTGAGTATGGGTCGAACCACTTAATCGGATCCGAAATTCGGTCTTTGTGACCTCCATACAATATTTTATGATCCTACGAAAGAATCAGATCCATAACTATGCCCTATTACCACCCTGCGGCCCGTTCGAAATTTTGCCAGTATTGCCAAAGGGGTATGTTCACAGATCCGGAGATAAAACTGAGTATGGGTCGAACCACTTAATCGGATCCGAAATTCGGTCTTGGTGTCCTCCATTCAATATTTTATGATCCTACGAAAGAATCGGATCCATAACTATGCCCTATAACCACCCCGCGGCCCGTTCGAAATTTTGCCAGTATTGCCAAAGTGGTATGTTCACAGATCCGGAGAAAAATCTGAGTATGGGTCGAACCACTAAATCGGATCCGAAATTCGGTCTTGGTGACCTCCGTACAATATTTTATGATCCTACGAAAGAATCGGATCCATAACTATGCCCTATAACCGCACCGCGGCCCGCTCGAAATTTTGCCATTATTGCCAAAGGGGTATGTTCACAGATCCGGAGAAAAAACTGAGTATGGGTCGAACAACTTAATCGGATCCGAAATTCGGTCTTGGTGACCTCCATACAATATTATATGATCCTACGAAAGAATCGGATCCATAACTATGCCCTATAACCACCCCGCGGCCCGTTCGAAAATTTGCCAGTATTGCCAAAGGGGTATGTTCACAGATCCGGAGAAAAAACTGAGTATGGGTCGAACCACTTAATCGGATCCGAAATTCGGTCTTGGTGACCTCCATACAATATTTTATGATCCTACGAAAGAATCGGATCCATAACTATGCCCTATAACCACCCCGCGGCCCGTTGGAAATTTTGCCAGTATTGCCAAAGGGGTATGTTCACAGATCCGGAGAAAAATCTGAGTACGGGTCGAACCACTGAATCGGATCCGAAATTCGGTCTTGGTGACCTCCGTACAATATTTTATGATCCTACGAAAGAATCAGATCCATAAGTATGCCCAATAACCACCCCGCGGCCCGCTCGAAATTTTGCCAGTATGGCCAAAGGGGCATGTTCACAGATCCGGAGAAAAAACTGAGTATGGGTCGAACCACTGAATCGGATCCGAAATTCGGTCTTGGTGACCTCCATACAATATTTTATTATCCTACAAAAGAATCGGATCCATAATTATGCCCTATAACCACCCAGCGGCCCGTTCGAAATTTTGCTAGTATTGCCAAAGGGGTATGTTCACAAATCCGGAGAAAAAACTGAGTATGGGTCGAACCACCGAATCGGATCCGAAATTCGGTCTTGGTGTCCTCCATTCAATATTTTATGATCCTACGAAAGAATCGGATCCATAACTATGCCCTATAACCACCCCGCGGCCCGTTCGAAATTTTGCCAGTATTGCCAAAGGGGTATGTTCACAGATCCGGAGAAAAAACTGAGTATGGGTCGAACCACTGAATCGGATCCGAAATTCGGTCTTGGTGTCCTCCATTCAATATTTTATGATCCTACGAAAGAATCGGATCCATAACTATGCCCTATAACCACCCCGCGGCCCGTTCGAAATTTTGCCAGTATTGCCAAAGGGGTATGTTCACAGATCAGGAGAAAAATCTGAGTATGGGTCGAACCACTGAATCGGATCCGAAATTCGGTCTTGGTGACCTCCGTACAATATTTTATGATCCTACGAAAGAATCGGATCCATAACTATGCCCTATAACCGCACCGTGGCCCGTTCAAAATTTTGCCAGTATTGCCAAAGGGGTATGTTCACAGATCCGGAGAAAAAACTGAGTATGGGTCGAACCACTTAATCGGATCCGAAATTCGGTCTTGATGACCTCCATACAATATTTTATGGTCCTATAAAATAATCGAATCCATAATTATGCCCTATAACCACCCAGCTGCCCGTTCGAAATTTTGCCAGTATAGCCAAAGGGGTATGTTCACGGATCCGGAGAAAAAACTGAGTATGGGTCGAACCACTGAATCGGATCCGAAATTCGGTCTTGGTGACCTCAATACAATATTTTATGATCCTACGAAAGAATCGGATCCATAACTATGCCCTATAACAACCCTGCGGCCCGTTCGAAATTTTGCCAGTATTGCCAAAGGGTTATGTTCACAGATCCGGAGAAAAAACTGAGTATGGGTCGAACCACTTAATCGGATCCGAAATTCGGTCTTGGTGACCTCCATACAATATTTTATGATCCTACGAAATAATCAGATCCATAATTATGCCCTATAACCACCCAGCGGCCCGTTTGAAATTTTGCCAGTATTGCCAAAGGGGTATGTTCACAGATCCGGAGAAAAAACTGAGTATGGGTCGAAACACTGAATCGGATCCGAAATTCGGTCTTGGTGACCTCCATACAATATTATATGATCCTACGAAAGAATCGGATCCATAACTATGCCCTATAACCACCCCGCGGCCCGTTCGAAATTTTGCCAGTATTGCCAAAGGGGTATGTTCACAGATCCGGAGAAAAAACTGAGTATGGGTCGAACAACTTAATCGGATCCGAAATTCGGTCTTGGTGACCTCCATACAATATTATATGATCCTACGAAAGAATCGGATCCATAACTATGCCCTATAACCACCCCGCGGCCCGTTCGAAATTTTGCCAGTATTGCCAAAGGGGTATGTTCACAGATCCGGAGAAAAAACTGAGTATGGGTCGAACCACTTAATCGGATCCGAAATTCGGTCTTGGTGACCTCCATACAATATTTTATGATCCTACGAAAGAATCGGATCCATAACTATGCCCTATAACCACCCCGCGGCCCGTTGGAAATTTTGCCAGTATTGCCAAAGGGGTATGTTCACAGATCCGGAGAAAAAACTGAGTATGGGTCGAACCACTGAATCGGATCCGAAATTCGGTCTTGGTGACCTCCATACAATATTATATGATCCTACGAAAGAATCGGATCCATAACTATGCCCTATAACCACCCCGCGGCCCGTTCGAAAATTTGCCAGTATTGCCAAAGGGGTATGTTCACAGATCCGGAGAAAAAACTGAGTATGGGTCGAACCACTTAATCGGATCCGAAATTCGGTCTTGGTGACCTCCATACAATATTTTATGATCCTACGAAAGAATCGGATCCATAACTATGCCCTATAACCACCCCGCGGCCCGTTGGAAATTTTGCCAGTATTGCCAAAGGGGTATGTTCACAGATCCGGAGAAAAATCTGAGTACGGGTCGAACCACTGAATCGGATCCGAAATTCGGTCTTGGTGACCTCCGTACAATATTTTATGATCCTACGAAAGAATCAGATCCATAAGTATGCCCAATAACCACCCCGCGGCCCGCTCGAAATTTTGCCAGTATGGCCAAAGGGGCATGTTCACAGATCCGGAGAAAAAACTGAGTATGGGTCGAACCACTGAATCGGATCCGAAATTCGGTCTTGGTGACCTCTATACAATATTTTATTATCCTACAAAAGAATCGGATCCATAATTATGCCCTATAACCACCCAGCGGCCCGTTCGAAATTTTGCTAGTATTGCCAAAGGGGTATGTTCACAAATCCGGAGAAAAAACTGAGTATGGGTCGAACCACTGAATCGGATCCGAAATTCGGTCTTGGTGTCCTCCATTCAATATTTTATGATCCTACGAAAGAATCGGATCCATAACTATGCCCTATAACCACCCCGCGGCCCGTTCGAAATTTTGCCAGTATTGCCAAAGGGGTATGTTCACAGATCAGGAGAAAAATCTGAGTATGGGTCGAACCACTGAATCGGATCCGAAATTCGGTCTTGGTGACCTCCGTACAATATTTTATGATCCTGCGAAAGAATCGGATCCATAACTATGCCCTATAACCGCACCGTGGCCCGTTCAAAATTTTGCCAGTATTGCCCAAGGGGTATGTTCACAGATCCGGAGAAAAAACTGAGTATGGGTCGAACCACTGAATCGGATCCGAAATTCGGTCTTGGTGTCCTCCATTCAATATTTTATGATCCTACGAAAGAATCGGATCCATAACTATGCCCTATAACCACCCCGCGGCCCGTTCGAAATTTTGCCAGTATTGCCAAAGGGGTATGTTCACAGATCAGGAGAAAAATCTGAGTATGGGTCGAACCACTGAATCGGATCCGAAATTCGGTCTTGGTGACCTCCGTACAATATTTTATGATCCTACGAAAGAATCGGATCCATAACTATGCCCTATAACCGCACCGTGGCCCGTTCAAAATTTTGCCAGTATTGCCAAAGGGGTATGTTCACAGATCCGGAGAAAAAACTGAGTATGGGTCGAACCACTTAATCGGATCCGAAATTCGGTCTTGGTGACCTCCATACAATATTTTATGGTCCTATAAAATAATCGAATCCATAATTATGCCCTAAAACCACCCAGCTGCCCGTTCGAAATTTTGCCAGTATAGCCAAAGGGGTATGTTCACGGATCCGGAGAAAAAACTGAGTATGGGTCGAACCACTGAATCGGATCCGAAATTCGGTCTTGGTGACCTCAATACAATATTTTATGATCCTACGAAAGAATCGGATCCATAACTATGCCCTATAACAACCCTGCGGCCCGTTCGAAATTTTGCCAGTATTGCCAAAGGGTTATGTTCACAGATCCGGAGAAAAAACTGAGTATGGGTCGAACCACTTAATCGGATCCGAAATTCGGTCTTGGTGACCTCCATACAATATTTTATGATCCTACGAAATAATCAGATCCATAATTATGCCCTATAACCACCCAGCGGCCCGTTTGAAATTTTGCCAGTATTGCCAAAGGGGTATGTTCACAGATCCGGAGAAAAAACTGAGTATGGGTCGAAACACTGAATCGGATCCGAAATTCGGTCTTGGTGACCTCCATACAATATTATATGATCCTACGAAAGAATCGGATCCATAACTATGCCCTATAACCACCCCGCGGCCCGTTCGAAATTTTGCCAGTATTGCCAAAGGGGTATGTTCACAGATCCGGAGAAAAAACTGAGTATGGGTCGAACCACTTAATCGGATCCGAAATTCGGTTTTGGTGACCTCCATACAATATTTTATGATCTTACGAAAGAATCGGATCCATAACTATGCCCTATAACCACCCCGCGGCCCGTTGGAAATTTTGCCAGTATTGCCAAAGGGGTATGTTCACAGATCCGGAGAAAAAACTGAGTATGGGTCGAACCACTGAATCGGATCCGAAATTCGGTCTTGGTGACCTCCATACAATATTATATGATCCTACGAAAGAATCGGATCCATAACTATGCCCTATAACCACCCTGCGGCCCGTTCGAAATTTTGCCAGTATTGCCAAAGGGGTATGTTCACAGATCCGGAGAAAAAACTGAGTATGGGTCGAACAACTTAATCGGATCCGAAATTCGGTCTTGGTGACCTCCTTACAATATTATATGATCCTACGAAAGAATCGGATCCATAACTATGCCCTATAACCACCCCGCGGCCCGTTCGAAATTTTGCCAGTATTGCCAAAGGGGTATGTTCACAGATCCGGAGAAAAAACTGAGTATGGGTCGAACCACTTAATCGGATCCGAAATTCGGTCTTGGTGACCTCCATACAATATTTTATGATCCTACGAAAGAATCGGATCCATAACTATGCCCTATAACCACCCCGCGGCCCGTTGAAAATTTTGCCAGTATTGCCAAAGGGGTATGTTCACAGATCCGGAGAAAAATCTGAGTATGGGTCGAACCACTGAATCGGATCCGAAATTCGGTCTTGGTGACCTCCGTACAATATTTTATGATCATACGAAAGAATCAGATCCATAATTATGCCCAATAACCACCCCGCGGCCCGCTCGAAATTTTGCCTGTATGGCCAAAGGGGCATGTTCACAGATCCGGAGAAAAAACTGAGTATGGGTCGAACCACTGAATCGGATCCGAAATTCGGTCTTGGTGACCTCCATACAATATTTTATTATCCTACAAAAGAATCGGATCCATAATTATGCCCTATAACCACCCAGCGGCCCGTTCGAAATTTTGCTAGTATTGCCAAAGGGGTATGTTCACAGATCCGGAGAAAAAACTGAGTATGGGTCGAACCACTGAATCGGATCCGAAATTCGGTCTTGGTGTCCTCCATTCAATATTTTATGATCCTACGAAAGAATCGGATCCATAACTATGCCCTATAACCACCCCGCGGCCCGTTCGAAATTTTGCCAGTATTGCCAAAGGGGTATGTTCACAGATCCGGAGAAAAAACTGAGTATGGGTCGAACCACTTAATCGGATCCGAAATTCGGTCTTGGTGACCTCCATACAATATTTTATGATCCTAGAAAATAATCGAATCCATAATTATGCCCTATAACCACCCAGCTGCCCGTTCGAAATTTTGCCAGTATAGCCAAAGGGGTGTTCACGGATCCGGAGAAAAAACTGAGTATGGGTCGAACCACTGAATCGGATCCGAAATTCGGTCTTGGTGACCTCAATACAATATTTTATGATCCTACGAAAGAATCGGATCCATAACTATGCCCTATAACAACCCTGCGGCCCGTTCGAAATTTTGCCAGTATTGCCAAAGGGTTATGTTCATAGATCCGGAGAAAAAACTGAGTATGGGTCGAACCACTTAATCGGATCCGAAATTCGGTCTTGGTGACCTCCATACAATATTTTATGATCCTACGAAATAATCAGATCCATAATTATGCCCTATAACCACCCAGCGGCCCGTTTTAAATTTTGCCAGTATTGCCAAAGGGGTATGTTCACAGATCCGGAGAAAAAACTGAGTATGGGTCGAAACACTGAATCGGATCCGAAATTCGGTCTTGGTGACCTCAATACAATATTATATGATCCTACGAAAGAATCGGATCCATAACTATGCCCTATAACCACCCCGCGGCCCGTTCGAAATTTTGCCAGTATTGCCAAAGGGGTATGTTCACAGATCCGGAGAAAAAACTGAGTATGGGTCGAACAACTTAATCGGATCCGAAATTCGGTCTTGGTGACCTCCATACAATATTATATGATCCTACGAAAGAATCGGATCCATAACTATGCCCTATAACCACCCCGCGGCCCGTTCGAAATTTTGCCAGTATTGCCAAAGGGGTATGTTCACAGATCCGGAGAAAAAACTGAGTATGGGTCGAACCACTTAATCGGATCCGAAATTCGGTCTTGGTGACCTCCATACAATATTTTATGATCCTACGAAAGAATCGGATCCATAACTATGCCCTATAACCACCCCGCGGCCCGTTGGAAATTTTGCCAGTATTGCCAAAGGGGTATGTTCACAGATCCGGAGAAAAAACTGAGTATGGGTCGAACCACTGAATCGGATCCGAAATTCGGTCTTGGTGACCTCCATACAATATTATATGATCCTACGAAAGAATCGGATCCATAACTATGCCCTATAACCACCCTGCGGCCCGTTCGAAATTTTGCCAGTATTGCCAAAGGGGTATGTTCGCAGATCCGGAGAAAAAACTGAGTATGGGTCGAACAACTTAATCGGATCCGAAATTCGGTCTTGGTGACCTCCTTACAATGTTATATGATCCTACGAAAGAATCGGATCCATAACTATGCCCTATAACCACCCCGCGGCCCGTTCGAAATTTTGCCAGTATTGCCAAAGGGGTATGTTCACAGATCCGGAGAAAAAACTGAGTATGGGTCGAACCACTTAATCGGATCCGAAATTCGGTCTTGGTGACCTCCATACAATATTTTATGATCCTACGAAAGAATCGGATCCATAACTATGCCCTATAACCACCCCGCGGCCCGTTGAAAATTTTGCCAGTATTGCCAAAGGGGTATGTTCACAGATCCGGAGAAAAATCTGAGTACGGGTCGAACCACTGAATCGGATCCGAAATTCGGTCTTGGTGACCTCCATACAATATTTTATGATCCTACGAAAGAATCGGATCCATAACTATGCCCTATAACCACCCCGCGGCCCGTTGGAAATTTTGCCAGTATTGCCAAAGGGGTATGTTCACAGATCCGGAGAAAAATCTGAGTACGGGTCGAACCACTGAATCGGATCCGAAATTCGGTCTTGGTGACCTCCGTACAATATTTTATGATCCTACGAAAGAATCAGATCCATAAGTATGCCCAATAACCACCCCGCGGCCCGCTCGAAATTTTGCCGGTATGGCCAAAGGGGCATGTTCACAGATCCGGAGAAAAAACTGAGTATGGGTCGAACCACTGAATCGGATCCGAAATTCGGTCTTGGTGACCTCCATACAATATTTTATTATCCTACAAAAGAATCGGATCCATAATTATGCCCTATAACCACCCAGCGGCCCGTTCGAAATTTTGCTAGTATTGCCAAAGGGGTATGTTCACAGATCCGGAGAAAAAACTGAGTATGGGTCGAACCACTGAATCGGATCCGAAATTCGGTCTTGGTGTCCTCCATTCAATATTTTATGATCCTACGAAAGAATCGGATCCATAACTATGCCCTATAACCACCCCCGCGGCCCGTTCGAAATTTTGCCAGTATTGCCAAAGGGGTATGTTCACAGATCAGGAGAAAAATCTGAGTATGGGTCGAACCACTGAATCGGATCCGAAATTCGGTCTTGGTGACCTCCGTACAATATTTTATGATCCTACGAAAGAATCGGATCCATAACTATGCCCTATAACCGCACCGTGGCCCGTTCAAAATTTTGCCAGTATTGCCAAAGGGGTATGTTCACAGATCCGGAGAAAAAACTGAGTATGGGTCGAACCACTGAATCGGATCCGAAATTCGGTCTTGGTGACCTCCATACAATATTTTATGATCCTACGAAAGAATCGGATCCATAACTATGCCCTATAACCACCCCGCGGCCCGTTCGAAATTTTGCCAGTATTGCCAAAGGGGTATGTTCACAGATCCGGAGAAAAAACTGAGTATGGGTCGAACCACTGAATCGGATCCGAAATTCGGTCTTGGTGACCTCCATACAATATTATATGATCCTACGAAAGAATCGGATCCATAACTATGCCCTATAACCACCCTGCGGCCCGTTCGAAATTTTGCCAGTATTGCCAAAGGGGTATGTTCACAGATCCGGAGAAAAAACTGAGTATGGGTCGAACAACTTAATCGGATCCGAAATTCGGTCTTGGTGACCTCCTTACAATGTTATATGATCCTACGAAAGAATCGGATCCATAACTATGCCCTATAACCACCCCGCGGCCCGTTCGAAATTTTGCCAGTATTGCCAAAGGGGTATGTTCACAGATCCGGAGAAAAAACTGAGTATGGGTCGAACCACTTAATCGGATCCGAAATTCGGTCTTGGTGACCTCCATACAATATTTTATGATCCTACGAAAGAATCGGATCCATAACTATGCCCTATAACCACCCCGCGGCCCGTTGAAAATTTTGCCAGTATTGCCAAAGGGGTATGTTCACAGATCCGGAGAAAAATCTGAGTACGGGTCGAACCACTGAATCGGATCCGAAATTCGGTCTTGGTGACCTCCATACAATATTTTATGATCCTACGAAAGAATCGGATCCATAACTATGCCCTATAACCACCCCGCGGCCCGTTGGAAATTTTGCCAGTATTGCCAAAGGGGTATGTTCACAGATCCGGAGAAAAATCTGAGTACGGGTCGAACCACTGAATCGGATCCGAAATTCGGTCTTGGTGACCTCCGTACAATATTTTATGATCCTACGAAAGAATCAGATCCATAAGTATGCCCAATAACCACCCCGCGGCCCGCTCGAAATTTTGCCGGTATGGCCAAAGGGGCATGTTCACAGATCCGGAGAAAAAACTGAGTATGGGTCGAACCACTGAATCGGATCCGAAATTCGGTCTTGGTGACCTCCATACAATATTTTATTATCCTACAAAAGAATCGGATCCATAATTATGCCCTATAACCACCCAGCGGCCCGTTCGAAATTTTGCTAGTATTGCCAAAGGGGTATGTTCACAGATCCGGAGAAAAAACTGAGTATGGGTCGAACCACTGAATCGGATCCGAAATTCGGTCTTGGTGTCCTCCATTCAATATTTTATGATCCTACGAAAGAATCGGATCCATAACTATGCCCTATAACCACCCCGCGGCCCGTTCGAAATTTTGCCAGTATTGCCAAAGGGGTATGTTCACAGATCAGGAGAAAAATCTGAGTATGGGTCGAACCACTGAATCGGATCCGAAATTCGGTCTTGGTGACCTCCGTACAATATTTTATGATCCTACGAAAGAATCGGATCCATAACTATGCCCTATAACCGCACCGTGGCCCGTTCAAAATTTTGCCAGTATTGCCAAAGGGGTATGTTCACAGATCCGGAGAAAAAACTGAGTATGGGTCGAACCACTGAATCGGATCCGAAATTCGGTCTTGGTGACCTCCATACAATATTTTATGATCCTACGAAAGAATCGGATCCATAACTATGCCCTATAACCACCCCGCGGCCCGTTCGAAATTTTGCCAGTATTGCCAAAGGGGTATGTTCACAGATCCGGAGAAAAAACTGAGTATGGGTCGAACCACTGAATCGGATCCGAAATTCGGTCTTGGTGACCTCCATACAATATTATATGATCCTACGAAAGAATCGGATCCATAACTATGCCCTATAACCACCCTGCGGCCCGTTCGAAATTTTGCCAGTATTGCCAAAGGGGTATGTTCACAGATCCGGAGAAAAAACTGAGTATGGGTCGAACAACTTAATCGGATCCGAAATTCGGTCTTGGTGACCTCCTTACAATGTTATATGATCCTACGAAAGAATCGGATCCATAACTATGCCCTATAACCACCCCGCGGCCCGTTCGAAATTTTGCCAGTATTGCCAAAGGGGTATGTTCACAGATCCGGAGAAAAAACTGAGTATGGGTCGAACCACTTAATCGGATCCGAAATTCGGTCTTGGTGACCTCCATACAATATTTTATGATCCTACGAAAGAATCGGATCCATAACTATGCCCTATAACCACCCCGCGGCCCGTTGAAAATTTTGCCAGTATTGCCAAAGGGGTATGTTCACAGATCCGGAGAAAAATCTGAGTACGGGTCGAACCACTGAATCGGATCCGAAATTCGGTCTTGGTGACCTCCATACAATATTTTATGATCCTACGAAAGAATCGGATCCATAACTATGCCCTATAACCACCCCGCGGCCCGTTGGAAATTTTGCCAGTATTGCCAAAGGGGTATGTTCACAGATCCGGAGAAAAATCTGAGTACGGGTCGAACCACTGAATCGGATCCGAAATTCGGTCTTGGTGACCTCCGTACAATATTTTATGATCCTACGAAAGAATCAGATCCATAAGTATGCCCAATAACCACCCCGCGGCCCGCTCGAAATTTTGCCGGTATGGCCAAAGGGGCATGTTCACAGATCCGGAGAAAAAACTGAGTATGGGTCGAACCACTGAATCGGATCCGAAATTCGGTCTTGGTGACCTCCATACAATATTTTATTATCCTACAAAAGAATCGGATCCATAATTATGCCCTATAACCACCCAGCGGCCCGTTCGAAATTTTGCAAGTATTGCCAAAGGGGTATGTTCACAGATCCGGAGAAAAAACTGAGTATGGGTCGAACCACTGAATCGGATCCGAAATTCGGTCTTGGTGTCCTCCATTCAATATTTTATGATCCTACGAAAGAATCGGATCCATAACTATGCCCTATAACCACCCCGCGGCCCGTTCGAAATTTTGCCAGTATTGCCAAAGGGGTATGTTCACAGATCAGGAGAAAAATCTGAGTATGGGTCGAACCACTGAATCGGATCCGAAATTCGGTCTTGGTGACCTCCGTACAATATTTTATGATCCTACGAAAGAATCGGATCCATAACTATGCCCTATAACCGCACCGTGGCCCGTTCAAAATTTTGCCAGTATTGCCAAAGGGGTATGTTCACAGATCCGGAGAAAAAACTGAGTATGGGTCGAACCACTGAATCGGATCCGAAATTCGGTCTTGGTGTCCTCCATTCAATATTTTATGATCCTACGAAAGAATCGGATCCATAACTATGCCCTATAACCACCCCGCGGCCCGTTCGAAATTTTGCCAGTATTGCCAAAGGGGTATGTTCACAGATCCGGAGAAAAAACTGAGTATGGGTCGAACCACTGAATCGGATCCGAAATTCGGTCTTGGTGACCTCCATACAATATTATATGATCCTACGAAAGAATCGGATCCATAACTATGCCCTATAACCACCCTGCGGCCCGTTCGAAATTTTGCCAGTATTGCCAAAGGGGTATGTTCACAGATCCGGAGAAAAAACTGAGTATGGGTCGAACAACTTAATCGGATCCGAAATTCGGTCTTGGTGACCTCCTTACAATATTATATGATCCTACGAAAGAATCGGATCCATAACTATGCCCTATAACCACCCCGCGGCCCGTTCGAAATTTTGCCAGTATTGCCAAAGGGGTATGTTCACAGATCCGGAGAAAAAACTGAGTATGGGTCGAACCACTTAATCGGATCCGAAATTCGGTCTTGGTGACCTCCATACAATATTTTATGATCCTACGAAAGAATCGGATCCATAACTATGCCCTATAACCACCCCGCGGCCCGTTGAAAATTTTGCTAGTATTGCCAAAGGGGTATGTTCACAGATCCGGAGAAAAATCTGAGTACGGGTCGAACCACTGAATCGGATCCGAAATTCGGTCTTGGTGACCTCCATACAATATTATATGATCCTACGAAAGAATCGGATCCATAACTATGCCCTATAACCACCCTGCGGCCCGTTCGAAATTTTGCCAGTATTGCCAAAGGGGTATGTTCACAGATCCGGAGAAAAAACTGAGTATGGGTCGAACAACTTAATCGGATCCGAAATTCGGTCTTGGTGACCTCCTTACAATATTATATGATCCTACGAAAGAATCGGATCCATAACTATGCCCTATAACCACCCCGCGGCCCGTTCGAAATTTTGCCAGTATTGCCAAAGGGGTATGTTCACAGATCCGGAGAAAAAACTGAGTATGGGTCGAACCACTTAATCGGATCCGAAATTCGGTCTTGGTGACCTCCATACAATATTTTATGATCCTACGAAAGAATCGGATCCATAACTATGCCCTATAACCACCCCGCGGCCCGTTGAAAATTTTGCCAGTATTGCCAAAGGGGTATGTTCACAGATCCGGAGAAAAATCTGAGTACGGGTCGAACCACTGAATCGGATCCGAAATTCGGTCTTGGTGACCTCCATACAATATTTTTTGATCCTACGAAAGAATCGGATCCATAACTATGCCCTATAACCACCCCGCGGCCCGTTGGAAATTTTGCCAGTATTGCCAAAGGGGTATGTTCACAGATCCGGAGAAAAATCTGAGTACGGGTCGAACCACTGAATCGGATCCGAAATTCGGTCTTGGTGACCTCCGTACAATATTTTATGATCCTACGAAAGAATCAGATCCATAAGTATGCCCAATAACCACCCCGCGGCCCGCTCGAAATTTTGCCGGTATGGCCAAAGGGGCATGTTCACAGATCCGGAGAAAAATCTGAGTACGGGTCGAACCACTGAATCGGATCCGAAATTCGGTCTTGGTGACCTCCATACAATATTTTATTATCCTACAAAAGAATCGGATCCATAATTATGCCCTATAACCACCCAGCGGCCCGTTCGAAATTTTGCTAGTATTGCCAAAGGGGTATGTTCACAGATCCGGAGAAAAAACTGAGTATGGGTCGAACCACTGAATCGGATCCGAAATTCGGTCTTGGTGTCCTCCATTCAATATTTTATGATCCTACGAAAGAATCGGATCCATAACTATGCCCTATAACCACCCCGCGGCCCGTTCGAAATTTTGCCAGTATTGCCAAAGGGGTATGTTCACAGATCAGGAGAAAAATCTGAGTATGGGTCGAACCACTGAATCGGATCCGAAATTCGGTCTTGGTGACCTCCGTACAATATTTTATGATCCTACGAAAGAATCGGATCCATAACTATGCCCTATAACCGCACCGTGGCCCGTTCAAAATTTTGTCAGTATTGCCAAAGGGGTATGTTCACAGATCCGGAGAAAAAACTGAGTATGGGTCGAACCACTGAATCGGATCCGAAATTCGGTCTTGGTGTCCTCCATTCAATATTTTATGATCCTACGAAAGAATCGGATCCATAACTATGCCCTATAACCACCCCGCGGCCCGTTCGAAATTTTGCCAGTATTGCCAAAGGGGTATGTTCACAGATCTGGAGAAAAAACTGAGTATGGGTCGAACCACTGAATCGGATCCGAAATTCGGTCTTGGTGACCTCCATACAATATTATATGATCCTACGAAAGAATCGGATCCATAACTATGCCCTATAACCACCCTGCGGCCCGTTCGAAATTTTGCCAGTATTGCCAAAGGGGTATGTTCACAGATCCGGAGAAAAAACTGAGTATGGGTCGAACAACTTAATCGGATCCGAAATTCGGTCTTGGTGACCTCCTTACAATATTATATGATCCTACGAAAGAATCGGATCCATAACTATGCCCTATAACCACCCCGCGGCCCGTTCGAAATTTTGCCAGTATTGCCAAAGGGGTATGTTCACAGATCCGGAGAAAAAACTGAGTATGGGTCGAACCACTTAATCGGATCCGAAATTCGGTCTTGGTGACCTCCATACAATATTTTATGATCCTACGAAAGAATCGGATCCATAACTATGCCCTATAACCACCCCGCGGCCCGTTGAAAATTTTGCCAGTATTGCCAAAGGGGTATGTTCACAGATCCGGAGAAAAATCTGAGTACGGGTCGAACCACTGAATCGGATCCGAAATTCGGTCTTGGTGACCTCCGTACAATATTTTATGATCCTACGAAAGAATCAGATCCATAAGTATGCCCAATAACCACCCCGCGGCCCGCTCGAAATTTTGCCAGTATGGCCAAAGGGGCATGTTCACAGATCCGGAGAAAAAACTGAGTATGGGTCGAACCACTGAATCGGATCCGAAATTCGGTCTTGGTGACCTCCATACAATATTTTATTATCCTACAAAAGAATCGGATCCATAATTATGCCCTATAACCACCCAGCGGCCCGTTCGAAATTTTGCTAGTATTGCCAAAGGGGTATGTTCACAGATCCGGAGAAAAAACTGAGTATGGGTCGAACCACTGAATCGGATCCGAAATTCGGTCTTGGTGTCCTCCATTCAATATTATATGATCCTACGAAAGAATCGGATCCATAACTATGCCCTATAACAACCCCGCGGCCCGTTCGAAATTTTGCCAGTATTGCCAAAGGGGTATGTTCACAGATCCGGAGAAAAAACTGAGTATGGGTCGAACCACTTAATCGGATCCGAAATTCGGTCTTGGTGACCTCCATACAATATTTTATGATCCAATAAAAGAATCGAATCCATAATTATGCCCTATAACCACCCAGCTGCCCGTTCGAAATTTTGCCAGTATAGCCAAAGGGGTATGTTCACGGATCCGGAGAAAAAACTGAGTATGGGTCGAACCACTGAATCGGATCCGAAATTCGGTCTTGGTGACCTCAATACAATATTTTATGATCCTACGAAAGAATCGGATCCATAACTATGCCCTATAACAACCCTGCGGCCCGTTCGAAATTTTGCCAGTATTGCCAAAGGGTTATGTTCACAGATCCGGAGAAAAAACTGAGTATGGGTCGAACCACTTAATCGGATCCGAAATTCGGTCTTGGTGACCTCCATACAATATTTTATGATCCTACGAAATAATCAGATCCCTAATTATGCCCTATAACCACCCAGCGGCCCGTTTGAAATTTTGCCAGTATTGCCAAAGGGGTATGTTCACAGATCCGGAGAAAAAACTGAGTATGGGTCGAAACACTGAATCGGATCCGAAATTCGGTCTTGGTGACCTCCATACAATATTATATGATCCTACGAAAGAATCGGATCCATAACTATGCCCTATAACCACCCCGCGGCCCGTTCGAAATTTTGCCAGTATTGCCAAAGGGGTATGTTCACAGATCCGGAGAAAAAACTGAGTATGGGTCGAACAACTTAATCGGATCCGAAATTCGGTCTTGGTGACCTCCATACAATATTATATGATCCTACGAAAGAATCGGATCCATAACTATGCCCTATAACCACCCCGCGGCCCGTTCGAAATTTTGCCAGTATTGCCAAAGGGGTATGTTCACAGATCCGGAGAAAAAACTGAGTATGGGTCGAACCACTTAATCGGATCCGAAATTCGGTCTTGGTGACCTCCATACAATATTTTATGATCCTACGAAAGAATCGGATCCATAACTATGCCCTATAACCACCCCGCGGCCCGTTGGAAATTTTGCCAGTATTGCCAAAGGGGTATGTTCACAGATCCGGAGAAAAAACTGAGTATGGGTCGAACCACTGAAACGGATCCGAATTTCGGTCTTGGTGACCTCCATACAATATTATATGATCCTACGAAAGAATCGGATCCATAACTATGCCCTATAACCACCCTGCGGCCCGTTCGAAATTTTGCCAGTATTGCCAAAGGGGTATGTTCACAGATCCGGAGAAAAAACTGAGTATGGGTCGAACAACTTAATCGGATCCGAAATTCGGTCTTGGTGACCTCCTTACAATATTATATGATCCTACGAAAGAATCGGATCCATAACTATGCCCTATAACCACCCCGCGGCCCGTTCGAAATTTTGCCTGTATTGCCAAAGGGGTATGTTCACAGATCCGGAGAAAAAACTGAGTATGGGTCGAACCACTTAATCGGATCCGAAATTCGGTCTTGGTGACCTCCATACAATATTTTATGATCCTACGAAAGAATCGGATCCATAACTATGCCCTATAACCACCCCGCGGCCCGTTGAAAATTTTGCCAGTATTGCCAAAGGGGTATGTTCACAGATCCGGAGAAAAATCTGAGTATGGGTCGAACCACTGAATCGGATCCGAAATTCGGTCTTGGTGACCTCCGTACAATATTTTATGATCATACGAAAGAATCAGATCCATAATTATGCCCAATAACCACCCCGCGGCCCGCTCGAAATTTTGCTAGTATTGCCAAAGGGGTATGTTCATAGATCCGGAGAAAAAACTGAGTATGGGTCGAACCACTGAATCGGATCCGAAATTCGGTTTTGGTGACCTCCATACAATATTTTATGATCCTACAAAAGAATCGGATCCATAATTATGCCCTATAACCACCCAGCGGCCCGTTCGAAATTTTGCCAGTATTGCCAAAGGGGTATGTTCACAGATCCTGAGAAAAAACTGAGTATGGGTCGAACCACTGAATCGGATCCGAAATTCGGTCTTGGTGTCCTCCATTCAATATTTTATGATCCTACGAAAGAATCGGATCCATAACTATGCCCTATAACCACCCCGCGGCCCGTTCGAAATTTTGCCCGTATTGCCAATGGGGTATGTTCACAGATCAGGAGAAAAATCTGAGTATGGGTCGAACCACTGAATCGGATCCGAAATTCGGTCTTGGTGACCTCCGTACAATATTTTATGATCCTACGAAAGAATCGGATCCATAACTATGCCCTATAACCGCACCACGGCCCGTTCGAAATTTTGCCAGTATTGCCAAAGGGGTATGTTCACAGATCCGGAGAAAAAACTGAGTATGGGTCGAACCACTTAATCGGATCCGAAATTCGGTCTTGGTGACCTCCATACAATATTTTATGATCCTATAAAAGAATCGGATCCATAATTATGCCCTATAACCACCCAGCTGCCCGTTCGAAATTTTGCCAGTATAGCCAAAGGGGTATGTTCACAGATCCGGAGAAAAAACTGAGTATGGGTCGAACCACTGAATCGGATCCGAAATTCGGTCTTGGTGACCTCAATACAATATTTTATGATCCTACTAAAGAATCGGATCCATAACTATGCCCTATAACAACCCTGCGGCCCGTTCGAAATTTTGCCAGTATTGCCAAAGGGTTATGTTCACAGATCCGGAGAAAAAACTGAGTATGGGTCGAACCACTGAATCGGATCCGAAATTCGGTCTTGGTGTCCTCCATTCAATATTTTATGATCCTACGAAAGAATCGGATCCATAACTATGCCCTATAACCACCCCGCGGCCCGTTCGAAATTTTGCCCGTATTGCCAATGGGGTATGTTCACAGATCAGGAGAAAAATCTGAGTATGGGTCGAACCACTGAATCGGATCCGAAATTCGGTCTTGGTGACCTCCGTACAATATTTTATGATCCTACGAAAGAATCGGATCCATAACTATGCCCTATAACCGCACCACGGCCCGTTCGAAATTTTGCCAGTATTGCCAAAGGGGTATGTTCACAGATCCGGAGAAAAAACTGAGTATGGGTCGAACCACTTAATCGGATCCGAAATTCGGTCTTGGTGACCTCCATACAATATTTTATGATCCTATAAAAGAATCGGATCCATAATTATGCCCTATAACCACCCAGCTGCCCGTTCGAAATTTTGCCAGTATAGCCAAAGGGGTATGTTCACAGATCCGGAGAAAAAACTGAGTATGGGTCGAACCACTGAATCGGATCCGAAATTCGGTCTTGGTGACCTCAATACAATATTTTATGATCCTACTAAAGAATCGGATCCATAACTATGCCCTATAACAACCCTGCGGCCCGTTCGAAATTTTGCCAGTATTGCCAAAGGGTTATGTTCACAGATCCGGAGAAAAAACTGAGTATGGGTCGAACCACTGAATCGGATCCGAAATTCGGTCTTGGTGTCCTCCATTCAATATTTTATGATCCTACGAAAGAATCGGATCCATATCTATGCCCTATAACCACCCCGCGGCCCGTTCGAAATTTTGCCAGTATTGCCAAAGGGGTATGTTCACAGATCAGGAGAAAAATCTGAGTATGGGTCGAACCACTGAATCGGATCCGAAATTCGGTCTTGGTGACCTCCGTACAATATTTTATGATCCTACGAAAGAATCGGATCCATAACTATGCCCTATAACCGCACCGCGGCCCGTTCAAAATTTTGCCAGTATTGCCAAAGGGGTATGTTCACAGATCCGGAGAAAAAACTGAGTATGGGTCGAACCACTTAATCGGATCCGAAATTCGGTCTTGGTGACCTCCATACAATATTTTATGATCCTATAAAAGAATCGGATCCATAATTATGCCCTATAACCACCCAGCTGCCCGTTCGAAATTTTGCCAGTATAGCCAAAGGGGTATGTTCACGGATCCGGAGAAAAAACTGAGTATGGGTCGAACCACTGAATCGGATCCGAAATTCGGTCTTGGTGACCTCAATACAATATTTTATGATCCTACGAAAGAATCGGATCCATAACTATGCCCTATAACAACCCTGCGGTCCGTTCGAAATTTTGCCAGTATTGCCAAAGGGTTATGTTCACAGATCCGGAGAAAAAACTGAGTATGGGTCGAACCACTTAATCGGATCCGAAATTCGGTCTTGGTGACCTCCATACAATATTTTATGATCCTACGAAAGAATCGGATCCATAAATATGCCCTATAACCACCCAGCGGCCCGTTGGAAATTTTGCCAGTATTGCCAAAGGGGTATGTTCATAGATCCGGAGAAAAAACTGAGTATGGGTCGAACCACTGAATCGGATCCGAAATTCGGTCTTGGTGACCTCCATACAATATTATATGAACCTACGAAAGAATCGGATCCATAACTATGCCCTATAACCACCCCGCGGCCCGTTGGAAATTTTGCCAGTATTACCAAAGGGGTATGTTCACAGATCCGGAGAAAAAACTGGGTATGGGTCGAACCACTTAATCGGATCCGAAATTCGGTCTTGGTGACCTCCATACAATATTTTATGATCCTACGAAATAATCAGATCCATAATTATGCCCTATAACCACCCAGCGGCCCGTTCGAAATTTTGCCAGTATTGCCAAAGGGGTATATTCACAGATCCGGAGAAAAAACTGAGTATGGGTCGAACCACTGAATCGGATCCGAAATTCGGTCTTGGTGACCTCTATACAATATTATATGATCCTACGAAAGAATCGGATCCATAACTATGCCCTATAAGCACCCCGCGGCCCGTTCGAAATTTTGCCAGTATTGCCAAAGGGGTATGTTCACAGATCCGGAGAAAAAACTGAGTATGGGTCGAACCACTGAATCGGATCCGAAATTCGGTCTTGGTGACCACCATACAATATTATATGATCCTACGAAAGAATCGGATCCATAACTATGCCCTATAACCACCCCGCGGCTCGTTCGAAATTTTGCTAGTATTGCCAAAGGGGTATGTTCACAGATCCGGAGAAAAATCTGAGTATGGGTCGAACCATGAATCGGATCCGAAATTCGGTCTTGGTGTCCTCCTTTCAATATTTTATGATCCTACGAAAGAATCGGATCCATAACTATGCCCTAAAACCACCCAGCGGCCCGTTCGAAATTTTGCCAGTATTGCCAAAGGGGTATGTTCACAGATCAGGAGAAAAATCTGAGTATGGGTCGAACCACTGAATCGGATCCGAAATTCGGTCTTGGTGACCTCCGTACAATATTTTATGATCCTACGAAAGAATCGGTTCCATAACTATGCCCGATAACCGCACCGCGGCCCGTTCGAAATTTTGCCAGTATTGCCAAAGGGGTATGTTCACAGATCCGGAGAAAAATCTGAGTATGGGTCGAACCACTGAATCGGATCCGAAATTCGGTGTTGGTGACCTCCGTACAATATTTTATGATCTTACGAAAGAATCGGATCCATAACTATGCCCTATAACCGCACCGCGGCCCGTTCGAAATTTTGCCAGTATTGCCAAAGGGGTATGTTCACAGATCCGGAGAAAAATCTGAGTATGGGTCGAACCACTGAATCGGATCCGAAATTCGGTCTTGGTGTCCTCCTTTCAATATTTTATGATCCTACGAAAGAATCGGATCCATAACTATGCCCTAAAACCACCCCGCGGCCCGTTCGAAATTTTGCCAGTATTGCCAAAGGGGTATGTTCACAGATCAGGAGAAAAATCTGAGTATGGGTCGAACCACTGAATCGGATCCGAAATTCGGTCTTGGTGACCTCCGTACAATATTTTATGATCCTACGAAAGAATCGGTTCCATAACTATGCCCTATAACCGCACCGCGGCCCGTTCGAAATTTTGCCAGTATTGCCAAAGGGGTATGTTCACAGATCCGGAGAAAAATCTGAGTATGGGTCGAACCACTGAATCGGATCCGAAATTCGGTCTTGGTGACCTCCGTACAATATTTTATGATCTTACGAAAGAATCGGATCCATAACTATGCCCTATAACCGCACCGCGGCCCGTTCGAAATTTTGCCAGTATTGCCAAAGGGGTATGTTCACAGATCCGGAGAAAAATCTGAGTATGGGTCGAACCACTGAATCGGATCCGAAATTCGGTCTTGGTGACCTCCATACAATATTTTATGATCCTACGAAAGAATCGGATCCATAACTATGCCCTATAACCACCCCGCGGCCCGTTCGAAATTTTGCCAGTATTGCCAAAGGGGTATGTTCACAGATCTGGAGAAAAATCTGAGTATGGGTCGAACCGCTGAATCGGATCCGAAATTCGGTCTTGGTGACCTCCGTACAATATTTTATGATCCTACGAAAGAATCGGATCCATAACTATGCCTTATAACCGCACCGCGGCCCGTTCGAAATTTTGCCAGTATTGCCAAAGGGGTATGTTCACAGATCCGGAGAAAAATCTGAGTATGGGTCGAACCACTGAATCGGATCCGAAATTCGGTCTTGGTGACCTCCATACAATATTTTATGATCCTACGAAAGAATCAGATCCATAACTATGCCCTATAACCACCCCGCGGCCCGTTCGAAATTTTGCCAGTATTGCCAAAGTGGTATGTTTACAGATCCGGAGAAAAAACTGAGTATGGGTCGAACCACTGAATCGGATCCGAAATTCGGTCTTGGTGACCTCCATACAATATTTTATGTTCCTACGAAAGAATCGGATCCATAACTATGCCCTATAACCACCCCGCGGCCCGTTCGAAATTTTGCCAGTATTGCCAAAGGGGTATGTTCACAGATCCGGAGAAAAATCTGAGTATGGGTCGAACCACTGAATCGGATCCGAAATTCGGTCTTGGTGACCTCCATACAATATTTTATGATCCTACGAAAGAATCAGATCCATAATTATGCCCAATAACCACCCCGCGGCCCGCTCGTAATTTTACCAGTATTGCCAAAGGGGTATGTTCATAGATCCGGAGAAAAAAGTGAGTATGGGTCGAACCACTGAATCGGATCCGAAATTCGGTCATGGTGACCTCCATACAATATTTTATGATCCTACAAAAGAATCGGATCCATAATTATGCCCTATAACCACCCAGCGGCCCGTTCGAAATTTTGCCAGTATGGCCAAAGGGGTATGTTCACAGATCCGGAGAAAAATCTGAGTATGGGTCGAACCACTGAATCGGATCCGAAATTCGGTCTTGGTGTCCTCCTTTCAATATTTTATGATCCTACGAAAGAATCGGATCCATAACTATGCCCTAAAACCACCCCGCGGCCCGTTCGAAATTTTGCCAGTATTGCCAAAGGGGTATGTTCACAGATCAGGAGAAAAATCTGAGTATGGGTCGAACCACTGAATCGGATCCGAAATTCGGTCTTGGTGACCTCCGTACAATATTTTATGATCCTACGAAAGAATCGGTTCCATAACTATGCCCTATAACCGCACCGCGGCCCGTTCGAAATTTTGCCAGTATTGCCAAAGGGGTATGTTCACAGATCCGGAGAAAAATCTGAGTATGGGTCGAACCACTGAATCGGATCCGAAATTCGGTCTTGGTGACCTCCGTACAATATTTTATGATCTTACGAAAGAATCGGATCCATAACTATGTCCTATAACCGCACCGCGGCCCGTTCGAAATTTTGCCAGTATTGCCAAAGGGGTATGTTCACAGATCCGGAGAAAAATCTGAGTATGGGTCGAACCACTGAATCGGATCTGAAATTCGGTCTTGGTGTCCTCCTTTCAATATTTTATGATCCTACGAAAGAATCGGATCCATAACTATGCCCTAAAACCACCCCGCGGCCCGTTCGAAATTTTGCCAGTATTGCCAAAGGGGTATGTTCACAGATCAGGAGAAAAATCTGAGTATGGGTCGAACCACTGAATCGGATCCGAAATTCGGTCTTGGTGACCTCCGTACAATATTTTATGATCCTACGAAAGAATCGGTTCCATAACTATGCCCTATAACCGCACCGCGGCCCGTTCGAAATTTTGCCAGTATTGCCAAAGGGGTATGTTCACAGATCCGGAGAAAAATCTGAGTATGGGTCGAACCACTGAATCGGATCCGAAATTCGGTCTTGGTGACCTCCGTACAATATTTTATGATCTTACGAAAGAATCGGATCCATAACTATGCCCTATAACCGCACCGCGGCCCGTTCGAAATTTTGCCAGTATTGCCAAAGGGGTATGTTCACAGATCCGGAGAAAAATCTGAGTATGGGTCGAACCACTGAATCGGATCCGAAATTCGGTCTTGGTGACCTCCATACAATATTTTATGATCCTACGAAAGAATCGGATCCATAACTATGCCCTATAACCACCCCGCGGCCCGTTCGAAATTTTGCCAGTATTGCCAAAGGGGTATGTTCACAGATCTGGAGAAAAATCTGAGTATGGGTCGAACCGCTGAATCGGATCCGAAATTCGGTCTTGGTGACCTCCGTACAATATTTTATGATCCTACGAAAGAATCGGATCCATAACTATGCCTTATAACCGCACCGCGGCCCGTTCGAAATTTTGCCAGTATTGCCAAAGGGGTATGTTCACAGATCCGGAGAAAAATCTGAGTATGGGTCGAACCACTGAATCGGATCCGAAATTCGGTCTTGGTGACCTCCATACAATATTTTATGATCCTACGAAAGAATCAGATCCATAACTATGCCCTATAACCACCCCGCGGCCCGTTCGAAATTTTGCCAGTATTGCCAAAGGGGTATGTTTACAGATCCGGAGAAAAAACTGAGTATGGGTCGAACCACTGAATCGGATCCGAAATTCGGTCTTGGTGACCTCCATACAATATTTTATGTTCCTACGAAAGAATCGGATCCATAACTATGCCCTATAACCACCCCGCGGCCCGTTCGAAATTTTGCCAGTATTGCCAAAGGGGTATGTTCACAGATCCGGAGAAAAATCTGAGTATGGGTCGAACCACTGAATCGGATCCGAAATTCGGTCTTGGTGACCTCCATACAATATTTTATGATCCTACGAAAGAATCAGATCCATAATTATGCCCAATAACCACCCCGCGGCCCGCTCGTAATTTTACCAGTATTGCCAAAGGGGTATGTTCATAGATCCGGAGAAAAAAGTGAGTATGGGTCGAACCACTGAATCGGATCCGAAATTCGGTCATGGTGACCTCCATACAATATTTTATGATCCTACAAAAGAATCGGATCCATAATTATGCCCTATAACCACCCAGCGGCCCGTTCGAAATTTTGCCAGTATGGCCAAAGGGGTATGTTCACAGATCCGGAGAAAAATCTGAGTATGGGTCGAACCACTGAATCGGATCCGAAATTCGGTCTTGGTGTCCTCCTTTCAATATTTTATGATCCTACGAAAGAATCGGATCCATAACTATGCCCTAAAACCACCCCGCGGCCCGTTCGAAATTTTGCCAGTATTGCCAAAGGGGTATGTTCACAGATCCGGAGAAAAATCTGAGTATGGGTCGAACCACTGAATCGGATCCGAAATTCGGTCTTGGTGACCTCCGTACAATATTTTATGATCTTACGAAAGAATCGGATCCATAACTATGCCCTATAACCGCACCGCGGCCCGTTCGAAATTTTGCCAGTATTGCCAAAGGGGTATGTTCACAGATCCGGAGAAAAATCTGAGTATGGGTCGAACCACTGAATCGGATCCGAAATTCGGTCTTGGTGACCTCCATACAATATTTTATGATCCTACGAAAGAATCGGATCCATAACTATGCCCTATAACCACCCCGCGGCCCGTTCGAAATTTTGCCAGTATTGCCAAAGGGGTATGTTCACAGATCTGGAGAAAAATCTGAGTATGGGTCGAACCACTGAATCGGATCCGAAATTCGGTCTTGGTGACCTCCGTACAATATTTTATGATCCTACGAAAGAATCGGATCCATAACTATGCCTTATAACCGCACCGCGGCCCGTTCGAAATTTTGCCAGTATTGCCAAAGGGGTATGTTCACAGATCCGGAGAAAAATCTGAGTATGGGTCGAACCACTGAATCGGATCCGAAATTCGGTCTTGGTGACCTCCATACAATATTTTATGATCCTACGAAAGAATCGGATCCATAACTATGCCCTATAACCACCCCGCGGCCCGTTCGAAATTTTGCCAGTATTGCCAAAGGGGTATGTTTACAGATCCGGAGAAAAAACTGAGTATGGGTCGAACCACTGAATCGGATCCGAAATTCGGTCTTGGTGACCTCCATACAATATTTTTTGTTCCTACGAAAGAATCGGATCCATAACTATGCCCTATAACCACCCCGCGGCCCGTTCGAAATTTTGCCAGTATTGCCAAAGGGGTATGTTCACAGATCCGGAGAAAAATCTGAGTATGGGTCGAACCACTGAATCGGATCCGAAATTCGGTCTTGGTGACCTCCATACAATATTTTATGATCCTACGAAAGAATCAGATCCATAATTATGCCCAATAACCACCCCGCGGCCCGCTCGTAATTTTACCAGTATTGCCAAAGGGGTATGTTCATAGATCCGGAGAAAAAAGTGAGTATGGGTCGAACCACTGAATCGGATCCGAAATTCGGTCATGGTGACCTCCATACAATATTTTATGATCTTACAAAAGAATCGGATCCATAATTATGCCCTATAACCACCCAGCGGCCCGTTCGAAATTTTGCCAGTATGGCCAAAGGGGTATGTTCACAGATCCGGAGAAAAAACTGAGTATGGGTCGAACCACAGAATCGGATCCGAAATTCGGTCTTGGTGTCCTCCATTCAATATTTTATGATCCTACGAAAGAATCGGATCCATAACTATGCCCTATAACCACCCCGCGGCCCGTTCGAAATTTTGCCAGTATTGCCAAAGGGGTATGTTCACAGATCAGGAGAAAAATCTGAGTATGGGTCGAACCACTGAATCGGATCCGAAATTCGGTCTTGGTGACCTCCGTACAATATTTTATGATCCTACGAAAGAATCGGATCCATAAGTATGCCCTATAACCGCACCGCGGCCCGTTCGAAATTTTGCCAGTATTGCCAAAGGGGTATGTTCACAGATCCGGAGAAAAATCTGAGTATGGGTCGAACCACTGAATCGGATCCGAAATTCGGTCTTGGTGACCTCCATACAATATTTTATGATCCTACGAAAGAATCGGATCCATAACTATGCCCTATAACCACCCCGCGGCCCGTTCGAAATTTTGCCAGTATTGCCAAAGGGGTATGTTCACAGATCTGGAGAAAAATCTGAGTATGGGTCGAACCACTGAATCGGATCCGAAATTCGGTCTTGGTGACCTCCGTACAATATTTTATGATTCTACGAAAGAATCGGATCCATAACTATGCCTTATAACCGCACCGCGGCCCGTTCGAAATTTTGCCAGTATTGCCAAAGGGGTATGTTCACAGATCCGGAGAAAAATCTGAGTATGGGTCGAACCACTGAATCGGATCCGAAATTCGGTCTTGGTGACCTCCATACAATATTTTATGATCCTACGAAAGAATCGGATCCATAACTATGCCCTATAACCACCCCGCGGCCCGTTCGAAATTTTGCCAGTATTGCCAAAGGGGTATGTTTACAGATCCGGAGAAAAAACTGAGTATGGGTCGAACCACTGAATCGGATCCGAAATTCGGTCTTGGTGACCTCCATACAATATTTTTTGTTCCTACGAAAGAATCGGATCCATAACTATGCCCTATAACCACCCCGCGGCCCGTTCGAAATTTTGCCAGTATTGCCAAAGGGGTATGTTCACAGATCCGGAGAAAAATCTGAGTATGGGTCGAACCACTGAATCGGATCCGAAATTCGGTCTTGGTGACCTCCATACAATATTTTATGATCCTACGAAAGAATCAGATCCATAATTATGCCCAATAACCACCCCGCGGCCCGCTCGTAATTTTACCAGTATTGCCAAAGGGGTATGTTCATAGATCCGGAGAAAAAAGTGAGTATGGGTCGAACCACTGAATCGGATCCGAAATTCGGTCATGGTGACCTCCATACAATATTTTATGATCCTACAAAAGAATCGGATCCATAATTATGCCCTATAACCACCCAGCGGCCCGTTCGAAATTTTGCCAGTATGGCCAAAGGGGTATGTTCACAGATCCGGAGAAAAAACTGAGTATGGGTCGAACCACAGAATCGGATCCGAAATTCGGTCTTGGTGTCCTCCATTCAATATTTTATGATCCTACGAAAGAATCGGATCCATAACTATGCCCTATAACCACCCCGCGGCCCGTTCGAAATTTTGCCAGTATTGCCAAAGGGGTATGTTCACAGATCAGGAGAAAAATCTGAGTATGGGTCGAACCACTGAATCGGATCCGAAATTCGGTCTTGGTGACCTCCGTACAATATTTTATGATCCTACGAAAGAATCGGATCCATAATTATGCCCTATAACCGCACCGCGGCCCGTTCGAAATTTTGCCAGTATTGCCAAAGGGGTATGTTCACAGATCCGGAGAAAAATCTGAGTATGGGTCGAACCACTGAATCGGATCCGAAATTCGGTCTTGGTGACCTCCATACAATATTTTATGATCCTACGAAAGAATCGGATCCATAACTATGCCCTATAACCACCCCGCGGCCCGTTCGAAATTTTGCCAGTATTGCCAAAGGGGTATGTTCACAGATCCGGAGAAAAATCTGAGTATGGGTCGAACCACTGAATCGGATCCGAAATTCGGTCTTGGTGACCTCCGTACAATATTTTATGATCCTACGAAAGAATCGGATCCATAACTATGCCTTATAACCGCACCGCGGCCCGTTCGAAATTTTGCCAGTATTGCCAAAGGGGTATGTTCACAGATCCGGAGAAAAATCTGAGTATGGGTCGAACCACTGAATCGGATCCGAAATTCGGTCTTGGTGACCTCCATACAATATTTTATGATCCTACGAAAGAATCGGATCCATAACTATGCCCTATAACCACCCCGCGGCCCGTTCGAAATTTTGCCAGTATTGCCAAAGGGGTATGTTTACAGATCCGGAGAAAAAACTGAGTATGGGTCGAACCACTGAATCGGATCCGAAATTCGGTCTTGGTGACCTCCGTACAATATTTTATGATCCTACGAAAGAATCGGTTCCATAACTATGCCCTATAACCGCACCGCGGCCCGTTCGAAATTTTGCCAGTATTGCCAAAGGGGTATGTTCACAGATCCGGAGAAAAATCTGAGTATGGGTCGAACCACTGAATCGGATCCGAAATTCGGTCTTGGTGACCTCCGTACAATATTTTATGATCTTACGAAAGAATCGGATCCATAACTATGCCCTATAACCGCACAGCGGCCCGTTCGAAATTTTGCCAGTATTGCCAAAGGGGTATGTTCACAGATCCGGAGAAAAATCTGAGTATGGGTCGAACCACTGAATCGGAACCGAAATTCGGTCTTGGTGACCTCCATACAATATTTTATGATCCTACGAAAGAATCGGATCCATAACTATGCCCTATAACCACCCCGCGGCCCGTTCGAAATTTTGCCAGTATTGCCAAAGGGGTATGTTCACAGATCAGGAGAAAAATCTGAGTATGGGTCGAACCACTGAATCGGATCCGAAATTCGGTCTTGGTGACCTCCGTACAATATTTTATGATCCTACGAAAGAATCGGATCCATAATTATGCCCTATAACCGCACCGCGGCCCGTTCGAAATTTTGCCAGTATTGCCAAAGGGGTATGTTCACAGATCCGGAGAAAAATCTGAGTATGGGTCGAACCACTGAATCGGATCCGAAATTCGGTCTTGGTGACCTCCATACAATATTTTATGATCCTACGAAAGAATCGGATCCATAACTATGCCCTATAACCACCCCGCGGCCCGTTCGAAATTTTGCCAGTATTGCCAAAGGGGTATGTTCACAGATCTGGAGAAAAATCTGAGTATGGGTCTAACCACTGAATCGGATCCGAAATTCGGTCTTGGTGACCTCCGTACAATATTTTATGATCCTACGAAAGAATCGGATCCATAACTATGCCTTATAACCGCACCGCGGCCCGTTCGAAATTTTGCCAGTATTGCCAAAGGGGTATGTTCACAGATCCGGAGAAAAATCTGAGTATGGGTCGAACCACTGAATCGGATCCGAAATTCGGTCTTGGTGACCTCCATACAATATTTTATGATCCTACGAAAGAATCGGATCCATAACTATGCCCTATAACCACCCCGCGGCCCGTTCGAAATTTTGCCAGTATTGCCAAAGGGGTATGTTTACAGATCCGGAGAAAAAACTGAGTATGGGTCGAACCACTGAATCGGATCCGAAATTCGGTCTTGGTGACCTCCGTACAATATTTTATGATCCTACGAAAGAATCGGTTCCATAACTATGCCCTATAACCGCACCGCGGCCCGTTCGAAATTTTGCCAGTATTGCCAAAGGGGTATGTTCACAGATCCGGAGAAAAATCTGAGTATGGGTCGAACCACTGAATCGGATCCGAAATTCGGTCTTGGTGACCTCCGTACAATATTTTATGATCTTACGAAAGAATCGGATCCATAACTTTGCCCTATAACCGCACCGCGGCCCGTTCGAAATTTTGCCAGTATTGCCAAAGGGGTATGTTCACAGATCCGGAGAAAAATCTGAGTATGGGTCGAACCACTGAATCGGATCCGAAATTCGGTCTTGGTGACCTCCATACAATATTTTATGATCCTACGAAAGAATCGGATCCATAACTATGCCCTATAACCACCCCGCGGCCCGTTCGAAATTTTGCCAGTATGGCCAAAGGGGTATGTTCACAGATCCGGAGAAAAAACTGAGTATGGGTCGAACCACAGAATCGGATCCGAAATTCGGTCTTGGTGTCCTCCATTCAATATTTTATGATCCTACGAAAGAATCGGATCCATAACTATGCCCTATAACCACCCCGCGGCCCGTTCGAAATTTTGCCAGTATTGCCAAAGGGGTATGTTCACAGATCAGGAGAAAAATCTGAGTATGGGTCGAACCACTGAATCGGATCCGAAATTCGGTCTTGGTGACCTCCGTACAATATTTTATGATCCTACGAAAGAATCGGATCCATAAGTATGCCCTATAACCGCACCGCGGCCCGTTCGAAATTTTGCCAGTATTGCCAAAGGGGTATGTTCACAGATCCGGAGAAAAATCTGAGTATGGGTCGAACCACTGAATCGGATCCGAAATTCGGTCTTGGTGACCTCCATACAATATTTTATGATCCTACGAAAGAATCGGATCCATAACTATGCCCTATAACCACCCCGCGGCCCGTTCGAAATTTTGCCAGTATTGCCAAAGGGGTATGTTCACAGATCTGGAGAAAAATCTGAGTATGGGTCGAACCACTGAATCGGATCCGAAATTCGGTCTTGGTGACCTCCGTACAATATTTTATGATTCTACGAAAGAATCGGATCCATAACTATGCCTTATAACCGCACCGCGGCCCGTTCGAAATTTTGCCAGTATTGCCAAAGGGGTATGTTCACAGATCCGGAGAAAAATCTGAGTATGGGTCGAACCACTGAATCGGATCCGAAATTCGGTCTTGGTGACCTCCATACAATATTTTATGATCCTACGAAAGAATCGGATCCATAACTATGCCCTATAACCACCCCGCGGCCCGTTCGAAATTTTGCCAGTATTGCCAAAGGGGTATGTTTACAGATCCGGAGAAAAAACTGAGTATGGGTCGAACCACTGAATCGGATCCGAAATTCGGTCTTGGTGACCTCCATACAATATTTTTTGTTCCTACGAAAGAATCGGATCCATAACTATGCCCTATAACCACCCCGCGGCCCGTTCGAAATTTTGCCAGTATTGCCAAAGGGGTATGTTCACAGATCCGGAGAAAAATCTGAGTATGGGTCGAACCACTGAATCGGATCCGAAATTCGGTCTTGGTGACCTCCATACAATATTTTATGATCCTACGAAAGAATCAGATCCATAATTATGCCCAATAACCACCCCGCGGCCCGCTCGTAATTTTACCAGTATTGCCAAAGGGGTATGTTCATAGATCCGGAGAAAAAAGTGAGTATGGGTCGAACCACTGAATCGGATCCGAAATTCGGTCATGGTGACCTCCATACAATATTTTATGATCCTACAAAAGAATCGGATCCATAATTATGCCCTATAACCACCCAGCGGCCCGTTCGAAATTTTGCCAGTATGGCCAAAGGGGTATGTTCACAGATCCGGAGAAAAAACTGAGTATGGGTCGAACCACAGAATCGGATCCGAAATTCGGTCTTGGTGTCCTCCATTCAATATTTTATGATCCTACGAAAGAATCGGATCCATAACTATGCCCTATAACCACCCCGCGGCCCGTTCGAAATTTTGCCAGTATTGCCAAAGGGGTATGTTCACAGATCAGGAGAAAAATCTGAGTATGGGTCGAACCACTGAATCGGATCCGAAATTCGGTCTTGGTGACCTCCGTACAATATTTTATGATCCTACGAAAGAATCGGATCCATAATTATGCCCTATAACCGCACCGCGGCCCGTTCGAAATTTTGCCAGTATTGCCAAAGGGGTATGTTCACAGATCCGGAGAAAAATCTGAGTATGGGTCGAACCACTGAATCGGATCCGAAATTCGGTCTTGGTGACCTCCATACAATATTTTATGATCCTACGAAAGAATCGGATCCATAACTATGCCCTATAACCACCCCGCGGCCCGTTCGAAATTTTGCCAGTATTGCCAAAGGGGTATGTTCACAGATCTGGAGAAAAATCTGAGTATGGGTCGAACCACTGAATCGGATCCGAAATTCGGTCTTGGTGACCTCCGTACAATATTTTATGATCCTACGAAAGAATCGGATCCATAACTATGCCTTATAACCGCACCGCGGCCCGTTCGAAATTTTGCCAGTATTGCCAAAGGGGTATGTTCACAGATCCGGAGAAAAATCTGAGTATGGGTCGAACCACTGAATCGGATCCGAAATTCGGTCTTGGTGACCTCCATACAATATTTTATGATCCTACGAAAGAATCGGATCCATAACTATGCCCTATAACCACCCCGCGGCCCGTTCGAAATTTTGCCAGTATTGCCAAAGGGGTATGTTTACAGATCCGGAGAAAAAACTGAGTATGGGTCGAACCACTGAATCGGATCCGAAATTCGGTCTTGGTGACCTCCGTACAATATTTTATGATCCTACGAAAGAATCGGTTCCATAACTATGCCCTATAACCGCACCGCGGCCCGTTCGAAATTTTGCCAGTATTGCCAAAGGGGTATGTTCACAGATCCGGAGAAAAATCTGAGTATGGGTCGAACCACTGAATCGGATCCGAAATTCGGTCTTGGTGACCTCCGTACAATATTTTATGATCTTACGAAAGAATCGGATCCATAACTATGCCCTATAACCGCACCGCGGCCCGTTCGAAATTTTGCCAGTATTGCCAAAGGGGTATGTTCACAGATCCGGAGAAAAATCTGAGTATGGGTCGAACCACTGAATCGGAACCGAAATTCGGTCTTGGTGACCTCCATACAATATTTTATGATCCTACGAAAGAATCGGATCCATAACTATGCCCTATAACCACCCCGCGGCCCGTTCGAAATTTTGCCAGTATTGCCAAAGGGGTATGTTCACAGATCAGGAGAAAAATCTGAGTATGGGTCGAACCACTGAATCGGATCCGAAATTCGGTCTTGGTGACCTCCGTACAATATTTTATGATCCTACGAAAGAATCGGATCCATAATTATGCCCTATAACCGCACCGCGGCCCGTTCGAAATTTTGCCAGTATTGCCAAAGGGGTATGTTCACAGATCCGGAGAAAAATCTGAGTATGGGTCGAACCACTGAATCGGATCCGAAATTCGGTCTTGGTGACCTCCATACAATATTTTATGATCCTACGAAAGAATCGGATCCATAACTATGCCCTATAACCACCCCGCGGCCCGTTCGAAATTTTGCCAGTATTGCCAAAGGGGTATGTTCACAGATCTGGAGAAAAATCTGAGTATGGGTCTAACCACTGAATCGGATCCGAAATTCGGTCTTGGTGACCTCCGTACAATATTTTATGATCCTACGAAAGAATCGGATCCATAACTATGCCTTATAACCGCACCGCGGCCCGTTCGAAATTTTGCCAGTATTGCCAAAGGGGTATGTTCACAGATCCGGAGAAAAATCTGAGTATGGGTCGAACCACTGAATCGGATCCGAAATTCGGTCTTGGTGACCTCCATACAATATTTTATGATCCTACGAAAGAATCGGATCCATAACTATGCCCTATAACCACCCCGCGGCCCGTTCGAAATTTTGCCAGTATTGCCAAAGGGGTATGTTTACAGATCCGGAGAAAAAACTGAGTATGGGTCGAACCACTGAATCGGATCCGAAATTCGGTCTTGGTGACCTCCGTACAATATTTTATGATCCTACGAAAGAATCGGTTCCATAACTATGCCCTATAACCGCACCGCGGCCCGTTCGAAATTTTGCCAGTATTGCCAAAGGGGTATGTTCACAGATCCGGAGAAAAATCTGAGTATGGGTCGAACCACTGAATCGGATCCGAAATTCGGTCTTGGTGACCTCCGTACAATATTTTATGATCTTACGAAAGAATCGGATCCATAACTTTGCCCTATAACCGCACCGCGGCCCGTTCGAAATTTTGCCAGTATTGCCAAAGGGGTATGTTCACAGATCCGGAGAAAAATCTGAGTATGGGTCGAACCACTGAATCGGAACCGAAATTCGGTCTTGGTGACCTCCATACAATATTTTATGATCCTACGAAAGAATCGGATCCATAACTATGCCCTATAACCACCCCGCGGCCCGTTCGAAATTTTGCCAGTATTGCCAAAGGGGTATGTTCACAGATCTGGAGAAAAATCTGAGTATGGGTCGAACCACTGAATCGGATCCGAAATTCGGTCTTGGTGACCTCCGTACAATATTTTATGATCCTACGAAAGAATCGGATCCATAACTATGCCTTATAACCGCACCGCGGCCCGTTCGAAATTTTGCCAGTATTGCCAAAGGGGTATGTTCACAGATCCGGAGAAAAATCTGAGTATGGGTCGAACCACTGAATCGGATCCGAAATTCGGTCTTGGTGACCTCCATACAATATTTTATGATCCTACGAAAGAATCGGATCCATAACTATGCCCTATAACCACCCCGCGGCCCGTTCGAAATTTTGCCAGTATTGCCAAAGGGGTATGTTTACAGATCCGGAGAAAAAACTGAGTATGGGTCGAACCACTGAATCGGATCCGAAATTCGGTCTTGGTGACCTCCATACAATATTTTTTGTTCCTACGAAAGAATCGGATCCATAACTATGCCCTATAACCACCCCGCGGCCCGTTAGAAATTTTGCCTGTATTGTCAAAGGGGTATGTTCACAGATCCGGAGAAAAATCTGAGTATGGGTCGAACCACTGAATCGGATCCGAAATTCGGTCTTGGTGACCTCCATACAATATTTTATGATCCTACGAAAGAATCAGATCCATAATTATGCCCAATAACCACCCCGCGGCCCGCTCGTAATTTTACCAGTATTGCCAAAGGGGTATGTTCATAGATCCGGAGAAAAAAGTGAGTATGGGTCGAACCACTGAATCGGATCCGAAATTCGGTCATGGTGACCTCCATACAATATTTTATGATCCTACAAAAGAATCGGATCCATAATTATGCCCTATAACCACCCAGCGGCCCGTTCGAAATTTTGCCAGTATGGCCAAAGGGGTATGTTCACAGATCCGGAGAAAAAACTGAGTATGGGTCGAACCACAGAATCGGATCCGAAATTCGGTCTTGGTGTCCTCCATTCAATATTTTATGATCCTACGAAAGAATCGGATCCATAACTATGCCCTATAACCACCCCGCGGCCCGTTCGAAATTTTGCCAGTATTGCCAAAGGGGTATGTTCACAGATCAGGAGAAAAATCTGAGTATGGGTCGAACCACTGAGTCGGATCCGAAATTCGGTCTTGGTGACCTCCGTACAATATTTTATGATCCTACGAAAGAATCGGATCCATAAGTATGCCCTATAACCGCACCGCGGCCCGTTCGAAATTTTGCCAGTATTGCCAAAGGGGTATGTTCACAGATCCGGAGAAAAATCTGAGTATGGGTCGAACCACTGAATCGGATCCGAAATTCGGTCTTGGTGACCTCCATACAATATTTTATGATCCTACGAAAGAATCGGATCCATAACTATGCCCTATAACCACCCCGCGGCCCGTTCGAAATTTTGCCAGTATTGCCAAAGGGGTATGTTCACAGATCTGGAGAAAAATCTGAGTATGGGTCGAACCACTGAATCGGATCCGAAATTCGGTCTTGGTGACCTCCGTACAATATTTTATGATCCTACGAAAGAATCGGATCCATAACTATGCCGTATAACCGCACCGCGGCCCGTTCGAAATTTTGCCAGTATTGCCAAAGGGGTATGTTCACAGATCCGGAGAAAAATCTGAGTATGGGTCGAACCACTGAATCGGATCCGAAATTCGGTCTTGGTGACCTCCATACAATATTTTATGATCCTACGAAAGAATCGGATCCATAACTATGCCCTATAACCACCCCGCGGCCCGTTCGAAATTTTGCCAGTATTGCCAAAGGGGTATGTTTACAGATCCGGAGAAAAAACTGAGTATGGGTCGAACCACTGAATCGGATCCGAAATTCGGTCTTGGTGACCTCCATACAATATTTTTTGTTCCTACGAAAGAATCGGATCCATAACTATGCCCTATAACCACACCGCGGCCCGTTCGAAATTTTGCCAGTATTGCCAAAGGGGTATGTTCACAGATCCGGAGAAAAATCTGAGTATGGGTCGAACCACTGAATCGGATCCGAAATTCGGTCTTGGTGACCTCCATACAATATTTTATGATCCTACGAAAGAATCAGATCCATAATTATGCCCAATAACCACCCCGCGGCCCGCTCGTAATTTTACCAGTATTGCCAAAGGGGTATGTTCATAGATCCGGAGAAAAAAGTGAGTATGGGTCGAACCACTGAATCGGATCCGAAATTCGGTCATGGTGACCTCCATACAATATTTTATGATCCTACAAAAGAATCGGATCCATAATTATGCCCTATAACCACCCAGCGGCCCGTTCGAAATTTTGCCAGTATGGCCAAAGGGGTATGTTCACAGATCCGGAGAAAAAACTGAGTATGGGTCGAACCACAGAATCGGATCCGAAATTCGGTCTTGGTGTCCTCCATTCAATATTTTATGATCCTACGAAAGAATCGGATCCATAACTATGCCCTATAACCACCCCGCGGCCCGTTCGAAATTTTGCCAGTATTGCCAAAGGGGTATGTTCACAGATCAGGAGAAAAATCTGAGTATGGGTCGAACCACTGAATCGGATCCGAAATTCGGTCTTGGTGACCTCCGTACAATATTTTATGATCCTACGAAAGAATCGGATCCATAATTATGCCCTATAACCGCACCGCGGCCCGTTCGAAATTTTGCCAGAATTGCCAAAGGGGTATGTTCACAGATCCGGAGAAAAATCTGAGTATGGGTCGAACCACTGAATCGGATCCGAAATTCGGTCTTGGTGACCTCCATACAATATTTTATGATCCTACGAAAGAATCGGATCCATAACTATGCCCTAAAACCACCCCGCGGCCCGTTCGAAATTTTGCCAGTATTGCCAAAGGGGTATGTTTTCAGATCTGGAGAAAAATCTGAGTATGGTTCGAACCACTGAATCGGATCCGAAATTCGGTCTTGGTGACCTCCGTACAATATTTTATGATCCTACGAAAGAATCGGATCCATAACTATGCCTTATAACCGCACCGCGGCCCGTTCGAAATTTTGCCAGTATTGCCAAAGGGGTATGTTCACAGATCCGGAGAAAAATCTGAGTATGGGTCGAACCACTGAATCGGATCCGAAATTCGGTCTTGGTGACCTCCATACAATATTTTATGATCCTACGAAAGAATCGGATCCATAACAATGCCCTATAACCACCCCGCGGCCCGTTCGAAATTTTGCCAGTATTGCCAAAGGGGTATGTTTACAGATCCGGAGAAAAAACTGAGTATGGGTCGAACCACTGAATCGGATCCGAAATTCGGTCTTGGTGACCTCCATACAATATTTTATGTTCCTACGAAAGAATCGGATCCATAACTATGCCCTATAACCACCCCGCGGCCCGTTCGAAATTTTGCCAGTATTGCCAAAGGGGTATGTTCACAGATCCGGAGAAAAAACTGAGTATGGGTCGAACCACTGAATCGGATCCGAAATTCGGTCTTGGTGACCTCCATACAATATTTTATGATCCTACGAAATAATCAGATCCATAATTATGCCCTATAACCACCCAGCGGCCCGTTTGAAATTTTGCCAGTATTGCCAAAGGGGTATGTTCACAGATCCGGAGAAAAAACTGAGTATGGGTCGAACCACTGAATCGGATCCGAAATTCGGTCTTGGTGACCTCCATACAATATTATATGATCCTACGAAAGAATCGGATCCATAACTATGCCCTATAACCACCCCGCGGCCCGTTCGAAATTTTGCCAGTATTGCCAAAGGGGTATGTTCACAGATCCGGAGAAAAAACTGAGTATGGGTCGAACAACTGAATCGGATCCGAAATTCGGTCTTGGTGACCTCCATACAATATTTTATGATCCTACGAAAGAATCAGATCCATAATTATGCCCAATAACCACCCCGCGGGCCGGTCGTAATTTTACCTGTATTGCCAAAGGGGTATGTTCATAGATCCGGAGAAAAAAGTGAGTATGGGTCGAACCACTGAATCGGATCCGAAATTCGGTCATGGTGACCTCCATACAATATTTTATGATCCTACAAAAGAATCGGATCCATAATTATGCCCTATAACCACCCAGCGGCCCGTTCGAAATTTTGCCAGTATGGCCAAAGGGGTATGTTCACAGATCCGGAGAAAAAACTGAGTATGGGTCGAACCACAGAATCGGATCCGAAATTCGGTCTTGGTGTCCTCCATTCAATATTTTATGATCCTACGAAAGAATCGGATCCATAACTATGCCCTATAACCACCCCGCGGCCCGTTCGAAATTTTGCCAGTATTGCCAAAGGGGTATGTTCACAGATCAGGAGAAAAATCTGAGTATGGGTCGAACCACTGAATCGGATCCGAAATTCGGTCTTGGTGACCTCCATACAATATTTTATGATCCTACGAAAGAATCGGATCCATAACAATGCCCTATAACCACCCCGCGGCCCGTTCGAAATTTTGCCAGTATTGCCAAAGGGGTATGTTTACAGATCCGGAGAAAAAACTGAGTATGGGTCGAACCACTGAATCGGATCCGAAATTCGGTCTTGGTGACCTCCATACAATATTTTATGTTCCTACGAAAGAATCGGATCCATAACTATGCCCTATAACCACCCCGCGGCCCGTTCGAAATTTTGCCAGTATTGCCAAAGGGGTATGTTCACAGATCCGGAGAAAAATCTGAGTATGGGTCGAACCACTGAATCGGATCCGAAATTCGGTCTTGGTGACCTCCATACAATATTTTATGATCCTACGAAAGAATCAGATCCATAATTATGCCCAATAACCACCCCGCGGCCCGCTCGTAATTTTACCTGTATTGCCAAAGGGGTATGTTCATAGATCCGGAGAAAAAAGTGAGTATGGGTCGAACCACTGAATCGGATCCGAAATTCGGTCATGGTGACCTCCATACAATATTTTATGATCCTACAAAAGAATCGGATCCATAATTATGCCCTATAACCACCCAGCGGCCCGTTCGAAATTTTGCCAGTATGGCCAAAGGGGTATGTTCACAGATCCGGAGAAAAAACTGAGTATGGGTCGAACCACAGAATCGGATCCGAAATTCGGTCTTGGTGTCCTCCATTCAATATTTTATGATCCTACGAAAGAATCGGATCCATAACTATGCCCTATAACCACCCCGCGGCCCGTTCGAAATTTTGCCAGTATTGCCAAAGGGGTATGTTCACAGATCAGGAGAAAAATCTGAGTATGGGTCGAACCACTGAATCGGATCCGAAATTCGGTCTTGGTGACCTCCGTACAATATTTTATGATCCTACGAAAGAATCGGATACATAATTATGCCCTATAACCGCACCGCGGCCCGTTCGAAATTTTGCCAGTATTGCCAAAGGGGTATGTTCACAGATCCGGAGAAAAAACTGAGTATGGGTCGAACCACTTAATCGGATCCGAAATTCGGTCTTGGTGACCTCCGTACAATATTTTATGATCCTACGAAAGAATCGGATCCATAACTATGCCCTATAACCGCACCGCGGCCCGTTCGAAATTTTGCCAGTATTGCCAAAGGGGTATGTTCACAGATCCGGAGAAAAAACTGAGTATGGGTCGAACCACTTAATCGGATCCGAAATTCGGTCTTGGTGACCTCCATACAATATCTTATGATCCTACGAAAGAATCGGATCCATAACTATGCCCTATAACCGCACCGCGGCCCGTTCGAAATTTTGCCAGTATTGCCAAAGGGGTATGTTAACAGATCCGGAGAAAAAACTGAGTATGGGTCGAACCACTAAATCGGATCCGAAATTCGGTCTTGGTGACCTCCATACAATATTTTATGATCCTACGAAAGAATCGGATCCATAACTATGCCCTATAACCACCCCGCGGCTCGTTCGAAATTTTGCCAGTATTGCCAAAGGGGTATGTTCACAGATCAGGAGAAAAATCTGAGTATGGGTCGAACCACTGAATCGGATCCGAAATTCGGTCTTGGTGACCTCCGTACAATATTTTATGATCCTACGAAAGAATCGGATCCATAATTATGCCCTATAACCGCACCGCGGCCCGTTCGAAATTTTGCCAGTATTGCCAAAGGGGTATGTTCACAGATCCGGAGAAAAAACTGAGTATGGGTCGAATCACTTAATCGGATCCGAAATTCGGTCTTGGTGACCTCCGTACAATATTTTATGATCCTACGAAAGAATCGGATCCATAACTATGCCCTATAACCGCACCGCGGCCCGTTCGAAATTTTGCCAGTATTGCCAAAGGGGTATGTTCACAGATCCGGAGAAAAAACTGAGTATGGGTCGAACCACTTAATCGGATCCGAAATTCGGTCTTGGTGACCTCCATACAATATCTTATGATCCTACGAAAGAATCGGATCCATAACTATGCCCTATAACCGCACCGCGGCCCGTTCGAAATTTTGCCAGTATTGCCAAAGGGGTATGTTAACAGATCCGGAGAAAAAACTGAGTATGGGTCGAACCACTAAATCGGATCCGAAATTCGGTCTTGGTGACCTCCATACAATATTTTATGATCCTACGAAATAATCAGATCCATAATTATGCCCTATAACCACCCAGCGGCCCGTTTGAAATTTTGCCAGTATTGCCAAAGGGGTATGTTCACAGATCCGGAGAAAAAACTGAGTATGGGTCGAACCACTTAATCGGATCCGAAATTCGGTCTTGGTGACCTCCGTACAATATTTTATGATCCTACGAAAGAATCGGATCCATAACTATGCCCTATAACCGCACCGCGGCCCGTTCGAAATTTTGCCAGTATTGCCAAAGGGGTATGTTCACAGATCCGGAGAAAAAACTGAGTATGGGTCGAACCACTTAATCGGATCCGAAATTCGGTCTTGGTGACCTCCATACAATATCTTATGATCCTACGAAAGAATCGGATCCATAACTATGCCCTATAACCGCACCGCGGCCCGTTCGAAATTTTGCCAGTATTGCCAAAGGGGTATGTTAACAGATCCGGAGAAAAAACTGAGTATGGGTCGAACCACTAAATCGGATCCGAAATTCGGTCTTGGTGACCTCCATACAATATTTTATGATCCTACGAAAGAATCGGATCCATAACTATGCCCTATAACCACCCCGCGGCCCGTTCGAAATTTTGCCAGTATTGCCAAAGGGGTATGTTCACAGATCAGGAGAAAAATCTGAGTATGGGTCGAACCACTGAATCGGATCCGAAATTCGGTCTTGGTGACCTCCGTACAATATTTTATGATCCTACGAAAGAATCGGATCCATAATTATGCCCTATAACCGCACCGCGGCCCGTTCGAAATTTTGCCAGTATTGCCAAAGGGGTATGTTCACAGATCCGGAGAAAAAACTGAGTATGGGTCGAACCACTTAATCGGATCCGAAATTCGGTCTTGGTGACCTCCGTACAATATTTTATGATCCTACGAAAGAATCGGATCCATAACTATGCCCTATAACCGCACCGCGGCCCGTTCGAAATTTTGCCAGTATTGCCAAAGGGGTATGTTCACAGATCCGGAGAAAAAACTGAGTATGGGTCGAACCACTTAATCGGATCCGAAATTCGGTCTTGGTGACCTCCATACAATATCTTATGATCCTACGAAAGAATCGGATCCATAACTATGCCCTATAACCGCACCGCGGCCCGTTCGAAATTTTGCCAGTATTGCCAAAGGGGTATGTTAACAGATCCGGAGAAAAAACTGAGTATGGGTCGAACCACTAAATCGGATCCGAAATTCGGTCTTGGTGACCTCCATACAATATTTTATGATCCTACGAAATAATCAGATCCATAATTATGCCCTATAACCACCCAGCGGCCCGTTTGAAATTTTGCCAGTATTGCCAAAGGGGTATGTTCACAGATCCGGAGAAAAAACTGAGTATGGGTCGAACCACTGAATCGGATCCGAAATTCGGTCTTGGTGACCTCCATACAATATTATATGATCCTACGAAAGAATCGGATCCATAACTATGCCCTATAACCACCCCGCGGCCCGTTCGAAATTTTGCCAGTATTGCCAAAGGGGTATGTTCACAGATCCGGAGAAAAAACTGAGTATGGGTCGAACAACTTAATCGGATCCGAAATTCGGTCTTGGTGACCTCCATACAATATTATATGATCCTACGAAAGAATCGGATCCATAACTATGCCCTATAACCACCCCGCGGCCCGTTCGAAATTTTGCCAGTATTGCCAAAGGGGTATGTTCACAGATCCGGAGAAAAAACTGAGTATGGGTCGAACCACTTAATCGGATCCGAAATTCGGTCTTGGTGACCTCCATTCAATATTTTATGATCCTACGAAAGAATCGGATCCATAACTATGCCCTATAACCACCCCGCGGCCCGTTGGAAATTTTGCCTGTATTACCAAAGGGGTATGTTCACAGATCCGGAGAAAAAACTGGGTATGGGTCGAACCACTTAATCGGATCCGAAATTCGGTCTTGGTGACCTCCATACAATATTTTATGATCCTACGAAATAATCAGATCCATAATTATGCCCTATAACCACCCAGCGGCCCGTTCGAAATTTTGCCTGTATTGCCAAAGGGGTATATTCACAGATCTGGAGAAAAAACTGAGTATGGGTCGAACCACTGAATCGGATCCGAAATTCGGTCTTGGTGACCTCTATACAATATTATATGATCCTACGAAAGAATCGGATCCATAACTATGCCCTATAACCACCCCGCGGCCCGTTCGAAATTTTGCCGGTATTGCCAAAGGGGTACGTTCACAGATCCGGAGAAAAAACTGAGTATGGGTCGAACCACGGAATCGGATCCGAAATTCGGTCTTGGTGACCTCCATACAATATTATATGATCCTACGAAAGAATCGGATCCATAACTATGCCCTATAACCACCTCGCGGCTCGTTCGAAATTTTGCCAGTATTGCCAAAGGGGTATGTTCACAGATCCGGAGAAAAATCTGAGTATGGGTCGAACCACTGAATCGGATCCGAAATTCGGTCTTGGTGTCCTCCTTTCAATATTTTATAATCCTACGAAAGAATCGGATCCATAACTATGCCCTAAAACCACCCCGCGGCCCGTTCGAAATTTTGCCAGTATTGCCAAAGGGGTATGTTCACAGATCAGGAGAAAAATCTGAGTATGGGTCGAACCACTGAATCGGATCCGAAATTCGGTCTTGGTGACCTCCGTACAATATTTTATGATCCTACGAAAGAATCGGTTCCATAACTATGCCCTATAACCGCACCGCGGCCCGTTCGAAATTTTGCCAGTATTGCCAAAGGGGTATGTTCACAGATCCGGAGAAAAATCTGAGTATGGGTCGAACCACTGAATCGGATCCGAAATTCGGTCTTGGTGACCTCCGTACAATATTTTATAATCTTACGAAAGAATCGGATCCATAACTATGCCCTATAACCGCACCGCGGCCCGTTCGAAATTTTGCCAGTATTGCCAAAGGGGTATGTTCACAGATCCGGAGAAAAAACTGAGTATGGGTCGAACCACTTAATCGGATCCGAAATTCGGTCTTGGTGACCTCCATACAATATCTTATGATCCTACGAAAGAATCGGATCCATAACTATGCCCTATAACCGCACCGCGGCCCGTTCGAAATTTTGCCAGTATTGCCAAAGGGGTATGTTAACAGATCCGGAGAAAAAACTGAGTATGGGTCGAACCACTAAATCGGATCCGAAATTCGGTCTTGGTGACCTCCATACAATATTTTATGATCCTACGAAATAATCAGATCCATAATTATGCCCTATAACCACCCAGCGGCCCGTTTGAAATTTTGCCAGTATTGCCAAAGGGGTATGTTCACAGATCCGGAGAAAAAACTGAGTATGGGTCGAACCACTGAATCGGATCCGAAATTCGGTCTTGGTGACCTCCATACAATATTATATGATCCTACGAAAGAATCGGATCCATAACTATGCCCTATAACCACCCCGCGGCCCGTTCGAAATTTTGCCAGTATTGCCAAAGGGGTATGTTCACAGATCCGGAGAAAAAACTGAGTATGGGTCGAACAACTTAATCGGATCCGAAATTCGGTCTTGGTGACCTCCATACAATATTATATGATCCTACGAAAGAATCGGATCCATAACTATGCCCTATAACCACCCCGCGGCCCGTTCGAAATTTTGCCAGTATTGCCAAAGGGGTATGTTCACAGATCCGGAGAAAAAACTGAGTATGGGTCGAACCACTTAATCGGATCCGAAATTCGGTCTTGGTGACCTCCATTCAATATTTTATGATCCTACGAAAGAATCGGATCCATAACTATGCCCTATAACCACCCCGCGGCCCGTTGGAAATTTTGCCTGTATTACCAAAGGGGTATGTTCACAGATCCGGAGAAAAAACTGGGTATGGGTCGAACCACTTAATCGGATCCGAAATTCGGTCTTGGTGACCTCCATACAATATTTTATGATCCTACGAAATAATCAGATCCATAATTATGCCCTATAACCACCCAGCGGCCCGTTCGAAATTTTGCCTGTATTGCCAAAGGGGTATATTCACAGATCTGGAGAAAAAACTGAGTATGGGTCGAACCACTGAATCGGATCCGAAATTCGGTCTTGGTGACCTCTATACAATATTATATGATCCTACGAAAGAATCGGATCCATAACTATGCCCTATAACCACCCCGCGGCCCGTTCGAAATTTTGCCGGTATTGCCAAAGGGGTACGTTCACAGATCCGGAGAAAAAACTGAGTATGGGTCGAACCACGGAATCGGATCCGAAATTCGGTCTTGGTGACCTCCATACAATATTATATGATCCTACGAAAGAATCGGATCCATAACTATGCCCTATAACCACCTCGCGGCTCGTTCGAAATTTTGCCAGTATTGCCAAAGGGGTATGTTCACAGATCCGGAGAAAAATCTGAGTATGGGTCGAACCACTGAATCGGATCCGAAATTCGGTCTTGGTGTCCTCCTTTCAATATTTTATAATCCTACGAAAGAATCGGATCCATAACTATGCCCTAAAACCACCCCGCGGCCCGTTCGAAATTTTGCCAGTATTGCCAAAGGGGTATGTTCACAGATCAGGAGAAAAATCTGAGTATGGGTCGAACCACTGAATCGGATCCGAAATTCGGTCTTGGTGACCTCCGTACAATATTTTATGATCCTACGAAAGAATCGGTTCCATAACTATGCCCTATAACCGCACCGCGGCCCGTTCGAAATTTTGCCAGTATTGCCAAAGGGGTATGTTCACAGATCCGGAGAAAAATCTGAGTATGGGTCGAACCACTGAATCGGATCCGAAATTCGGTCTTGGTGACCTCCGTACAATATTTTATAATCTTACGAAAGAATCGGATCCATAACTATGCCCTATAACCGCACCGCGGCCCGTTCGAAATTTTGCCAGTATTGCCAAAGGGGTATGTTCACAGATCCGGAGAAAAATCTGAGTATGGGTCGAACCACTGAATCGGATCCGAAATTCGGTCTTGGTGACCTCCATACAATATTTTATGATCATACGAAAGAATCGGATCCATAACTATGCCCTATAACCACCCCGCGGCCCGTTCGAAATTTTGCCAGTATTGCCAAAGGGGTATGTTCACAGATCCGGAGAAAAAACTGAGTATGGGTCGAACCACTGAATCGGATCCGAAATTCGGTCTTGGTGACCTCCGTACAATATTTTATGATCCTACGAAAGAATCGGATCCATAAAAATGCCCTATAACCGCCCCGCGGCCCGTTCGAAATTTTGCCCGTATTGCCAAAGGGATATGTTCACAGATCCGGAGAAAAAACTGAGTATGGGTCGAACCACTGAATCGGATCCGAAATTCGGTCTTGGTGACCTCCATACAATATTATATGATCCTACGAAAGAATCAGATCCATAACTATGCCCTATAACCACCTCGCGGCTCGTTCGAAATTTTGCCAGTATTGCCAAAGGGGTATGTTCACAGATCAGGAGAAAAATCTGAGTATGGGTCGAACCACTGAATCGGATCCGAAATTCGGTCTTGGTGTCCTCCATACAATATTTTATGATCCTACGAAGAATCGGATCCATAAGTATGCCCTATAACCACCTCGCGGCTCGTTCGAAATTTTGCCAGTATTGCCAAAGGGGTATGTTCACAGATCCGGAGAAAAATCTGAGTATGGGTCGAACCACTGAATAGGATCCGAAATTCGGTCTTGGTGTCCTCCTTTCAATATTTTATGATCCTACGAAAGAATCGGATCCATAACTATGCCCTAAAACCACCCCGCGGCCCGTTCGAAATTTTGCCAGTATTGCCAAAGGGGTATGTTCACAGATCAGGAGAAAAATCTGAGTATGGGTCGAACCACTGAATCCGATCCGAAATTCGGTCTTGGTGTCCTCCTTTCAATATTTTATGATCCTACGAAAGAATCGGATCCATAACTATGCCCTAAAACCACCCCGCGGCCCGTTCGAAATTTTGCCAGTATTGCCAAAGGGGTATGTTCACAGATCAGGAGAAAAATCTGAGTATGTGTCGAACCACTGAATCGGATCCGAAATTCGGTCTTGGTGTCCTCTTTTCAATATTTTATGATCCTACGAAAGAATCGGATCCATAACTATGCCCTAAAACCACCCCGCGGCCCGTTCGAAATTTTGCCAGTATTGCCAAAGGGGTATGTTCACAGATCAGGAGAAAAATCTGAGTATGGGTCGAACCACTGAATCGGATCCGAAATTCGGTCTTGGTGACCTCCGTACAATATTTTATGATCCTACGAAAGAATCGGTTCCATAACTATGCCCTATAACCGCCTCGCGGCTCGTTCGAAGTTTTGCCAGTATTGCCAAAGGGGTATGTTCACAGATCCGGAGAAAAATCTGAGTATGGGTCGACCCACTGAATCGGATCCGAAATTCGGTCTTGGTGTCCTCCTTTCAATATTTTATGATCCTACGAAATAATCGGATCCATAACTATGCCCTAAAACCACCCCGCGGCCCGTTCGAAATTTTGCCAGTATTGCCAAAGGGGTATGTTCACAGATCAGGAGAAAAATCTGAGTATGGGTCGAACCACTGAATCGGATCCGAAATTCGGTCTTGGTGACCTCCGTACAATATTTTATGATCCTACGAAAGAATCGGTTCCATAACTATGCCCTATAACCGCACCGCGGCCCGTTCGAAATTTTGCCAGTATTGCCAAAGGGGTATGTTCACAGATCCGGAGAAAAATCTGAGTATGGGTCGAACCACTGAATCGGATCCGAAATTCGGTCTTGTTGACCTCCGTACAATATTTTATGATCTTACGAAAGAATCGGATCCATAACTTTGCCCTATAACCGCACCGCGGCCCGTTCGAAATTTTGCCAGTATTGCCAAAGGGGTATGTTCACAGATCCGGAGAAAAATCTGAGTATGGGTCGAACCACTGAATCGGATCCGAAATTCGGTCTTGGTGACCTCCGTACAATATTTTATGATCCTACGAAAGAATCGGATCCATAACTATGCCCTATAACCGCACCGCGGCCCGTTCGAAATTTTGCCAGTATTGCCAAAGGGGTATGTTCACAGATCCGGAGAAAAAACTGAGTATGGGTCGAACCACTTAATCGGATCCGAAATTCGGTCTTGGTGACCTCCAGACAATATCTTATGATCCTACGAAAGAATCGGATCCATAACTATGCCCTATAACCGCACCGTGGCCCGTTCGAAATTTTGCCAGTATTGCCAAAGGGGTATGTTCACAGATCCGGAGAAAAAACTGAGTATGGGTCGAACCACTTAATCGGATCCGAAATTCGGTCTTGGTGACCTCCATACAATATTTTATGATCCTACGAAATAATCAGATCCATAATTATGCCCTATAACCACCCAGCGGCCCGTTTGAAATTTTGCCAGTATTGCCAAAGGGGTATGTTCACAGATCCGGAGAAAAAACTGAGTATGGGTCGAACCACTGAATCGGATCCGAAATTCGGTCTTGGTGACCTCCATACAATATTATATGATCCTACGAAAGAATCGGATCCATAACTATGCCCTATAACCACCCCGCGGCCCGTTCGAAATTTTGCCAGTATTGCCAAAGGGGTATGTTCACAGATCCGGAGAAAAAACTGAGTATGGGTCGAACAACTTAATCGGATCCGAAATTCGGTCTTGGTGACCTCCATACAATATTATATGATCCTACGAAAGAATCGGATCCATAACTATGCCCTATAACCACCCCGCGGCCCGTTCGAAATTTTGCCAGTATTGCCAAAGGGGTATGTTCACAGATCCGGAGAAAAAACTGAGTATGGGTCGAACCACTGAATCGGATCCGAAATTCGGTCTTGGTGACCTCCATACAATATTATATGATCCTACGAAAGAATCGGATCCATAACTTTGCCCTATAACCGCACCGCGGCCCGTTCGAAATTTTGCCAGTATTGCCAAAGGGGTATATTCATAGATCCGGAGAAAAATCTGAGTATTGGTCGAACCACTGAATCGGATCCGAAATTGGGTCTTGGTGACCTCCGTACAATATTTTATGATCCTACGAAAGAATCGGATCCATAACTATGCCCTATAACCGCACCGCGGCCCGTTCGAAATTTTGCCAGTATTGCCAAAGGGGTATGTTCACAGATCCGGAGAAAAATCTGAGTATGGGTCGAACCACTGAATCGGATCCGAAATTCGGTCTTGGTGACCTCCGCACAATATTTTATGATCTTACGAAAGAATCAGATCCATAACTTTGCCCTATAACCGCACCGCGGCCCGTTCGAAATTTTGCCAGTATTGCCAAAGGGGTATGTTCACAGATCCGGAGAAAAATCTGAGTATGGGTCGAACCACTGAATCGGATCCGAAATTCGGTCTTGGTGACCTCCGTACAATATTTTATGATCCTACGAAAGAATCGGATCCATAACTATGCCGTATAACCGCACCGCGGCCCGTTCGAAATTTTGCCAGTATTGCCAAAGGGGTATGTTCATAGATCCGGAGAAAAAACTGAGTATGGGTCGAACCACTTAATCGGATCCGAAATTCGGTCTTGGTGACCTCCATACAATATCTTATGATCCTACGAAAGAATCGGATCCATAACTATGCCCTATAACCGCACCGCGGCCCGTTCGAAATTTTGCCAGTATTGCCAAAGGGGTATGTTCACAGATCCGGAGAAAAAACTGAGTATGGGTCGAACCACTTAATCGGATCCGAAATTCGGTCTTGGTGACCTCCATACAATATTTTATGATCCTACGAAAGAATCGGATCCATAACTATGCCCTATAACCACCGCGCGGCCCGTTCGAAATTTTGCCAGTATTGCCAAAGGGGTATGTTCACAGATCCGGAGAAAAATCTGAGTATGGGTCGAACCACTGAATCGGATCCGAAATTCGGTCTTGGTGACCTCCGTACAATATTTTATGATCCTACGAAAGAATCGGATCCATAACTATGCCCTATAACCGCACCGCGGCCCGTTCGAAATTTTGCCAGTATTGCCAAAGGGGTATGTTCACAGATCCGGAGAAAAAACTGAGTATGGGTCGAACCACTTAATCGGATCCGAAATTCGGTCTTGGTGACCTCCATACAATATCTTATGATCCTACGAAAGAATCGGATCCATAACTATGCCCTATAACCGCACCGCGGCCCGTTCGAAATTTTGCCAGTATTGCCAAAGGGGTATGTTCACAGATCCGGAGAAAAAACTGAGTATGGGTCGAACCACTGAATCGGATCCGAAATTCGGTCTTGGTGACCTCCGTACAATATTTTATGATCCTACGAAATCATCGGTTCCATAACTATGCCCTATAACCGCACCGCGGCCCGTTCGAAATTTTGCCAGTATTGCCAAAGGGGTATGTTCACAGATCCGGAGAAAAATCTGAGTATGGGTCGAACCACTGAATCGGATCCGAAATTCGGTCTTGGTGACCTCCGTACAATATTTTATGATCTTACGAAAGAATCGGATCCATAACTTTGCCCTATAACCGCACCGCGGCCCGTTCGAAATTTTGCCAGTATTGCCAAAGGGGTATGTTCACAGATCCGGAGAAAAATCTGAGTATGGGTCGAACCACTGAATCGGATCCGAAATTCGGTCTTGGTGACCTCCGTACAATATTTTATGATCCTACGAAAGAATCGGATCCATAACTATGCCCTATAACCGCACCGCGACCCGTTCGAAATTTTGCCAGTATTGCCAAAGGGGTATGTTCACAGATCCGGAGAAAAAACTGAGTATGGGTCGAACCACTTAATCGGATCCAAAATTCGGTCTTGGTGACCTCCATACAATATCTTATGATCCTACGAAAGAATCGGATCCATAACTATGCCCTATAACCGCACCGCGGCCCGTTCGAAATTTTGCCAGTATTGCCAAAGGGGTATGTTCACAGATCCGGAAAAAAAACTGAGTATGGGTCGAACCACTTAATCGGATCCGAAATTCGGTCTTGGTGACCTCCATACAATATTTTATGATCCTACGAAATAATCAGATCCATAATTATGCCCTATAACCACCCAGCGGCCCGTTTGAAATTTTGCCAGTATTGCCAAAGGGGTATGTTCACAGATCCGGAGAAAAAACTGAGTATGGGTCGAACCACTGAATCGGATCCGAAATTCGGTCTTGGTGACCTCCATACAATATTATATGATCCTACGAAAGAATCGGATCCATAACTATGCCCTATAACCACACCGCGGCCCGTTCGAAATTTTGCCAGTATTGCCAAAGGGGTATGTTCACAGATCCGGAGAAAAAACTGAGTATGGGTCGAACAACTTAATCGGATCCGAAATTCGGTCTTGGTGACCTCCATACAATATTATATGATCCTACGAAAGAATCGGATCCATAACTATGCCCTATAACCACCTCGCGGCCCGTTCGAAATTTTGCCAGTATTGCCAAAGGGGTATGTTCACAGATCCGGAGAAAAAACTGAGTATGGGTCGAACCACTGAATCGGATCCGAAATTCGGTCTTGGTGACCTCCATACAATATTATATGATCCTACGAAAGAATCGGATCCATAACTATGCCCTAAAACCACCCCGCGGCCCGTTCGAAATTTTGCCAGTATTGCCAAAGGGGTATGTTCACAGATCAGGAGAAAAATCTGAGTATGGGTCGAACCACTGAATCGGATCCGAAATTCGGTCTTGGTGACCTCCGTACAATATTTTATGATCCTACGAAAGAATCGGTTCCATAACTATGCCCTATAACCGCACCGCGGCCCGTTCGAAATTTTGCCAGTATTGCCAAAGGGGTATGTTCACAGATCCGGAGAAAAATCTGAGTATGGGTCGAACCACTGAATCGGATCCGAAATTCGGTCTTGGTGACCTCCGTACAATATTTTATGATCTTACGAAAGAATCGGATCCATAACTATGCCCTATAACCGCACCGCGGCCCGTTCGAAATTTTGCCAGTATTGCCAAAGGGGTATGTTCACAGATCCGGAGAAAAATCTGAGTATGGGTCGAACCACTGAATCGGATCCGAAATTCGGTCTTGGTGACCTCCATACAATATTTTATGATCCTACGAAAGAATCGGATCCATAACTATGCCCTATAACCACCCCGCGGCCCGTTGGAAATTTTGCCAGTATTACCAAAGAGGTATGTTCACAGATCCGGAGAAAAAACTGGGTATGGGTCGAACCACTTAATCGGATCCGAAATTCGGTCTTGGTGACCTCCATACAATATTTTATGATCCTACGAAATAATCAGATCCATAATTATGCCCTATAACCACCCAGCGGCCCGTTCGAAATTTTGCCAGTATTGCCAAAGGGGTATATTCACAGATCCGGAGAAAAAACTGAGTATGGGTCGAACCACTGAATCGGATCTGAAATTCGGTCTTGGTGACCTCTATACAATATTATATGATCCTACGAAAGAATCGGATCCATAACTATGCCCTATAACCACCCCGCGGCCCGTTCGAAATTTTGCCAGTATTGCCAAAGGGGTATGTTCACAGATCCGGAGAAAAAACTGAGTATGGGTCGAACCACTGAATCGGATCCGAAATTCGGTCTTGGTGACCTCCATACAATATTATATGATCCTACGAAAGAATCGGATCCATAACTATGCCCTAAAACCACCCCGCGGCCCGTTCGAAATTTTGCTAGTATTGCCAAAGGGGTATGTTCACAGATCAGGAGAAAAATCTGAGTATGGGTCGAACCACTGAATCGGATCCGAAATTCGGTCTTGGTGACCTCCGTACAATATTTTATGATCCTACGAAAGAATCGGTTCCATAACTATGCCCTATAACCGCACCGCGGCCCGTTCGAAATTTTGCCAGTATTGCCAAAGGGGTATGTTCACAGATCCGGAGAAAAATCTGAGTATGGGTCGAACCACTGAATCGGATCCGAAATTCGGTCTTGGTGACCTCCATACAATATTATATGATCCTACGAAAGAATCGGATCCATAACTATGCCCTAAAACCACCCCGCGGCCCGTTCGAAATTTTGCCAGTATTGCCAAAGGGGTATGTTCACAGATCAGGAGAAAAATCTGAGTATGGGTCGAACCACTGAATCGGATCCGAAATTCGGTCTTGGTGACCTCCGTACAATATTTTATGATCCTACGAAAGAATCGGTTCCATAACTATGCCCTATAACCGCACCGCGGCCCGTTCGAAATTTTGCCAGTATTGCCAAAGGGGTATGTTCACAGATCCGGAGAAAAATCTGAGTATGGGTCGAACCACTGAATCGGATCCGAAATTCGGTCTTGGTGACCTCCGTACAATATTTTATGATCTTACGAAAGAATCGGATCCATAACTATGCCCTATAACCGCACCGCGGCCCGTTCGAAATTTTGCCAGTATTGCCAAAGGGGTATGTTCACAGATCCGGAGAAAAATCTGAGTATGGGTCGAACCACTGAATCGGATCCGAAATTCGGTCTTGGTGACCTCCATACAATATTTTATGATCCTACGAAAGAATCGGATCCATAACTATGCCCTATAACCACCCCGCGGCCCGTTGGAAATTTTGCCAGTATTACCAAAGAGGTATGTTCACAGATCCGGAGAAAAAACTGGGTATGGGTCGAACCACTTAATCGGATCCGAAATTCGGTCTTGGTGACCTCCATACAATATTTTATGATCCTACGAAATAATCAGATCCATAATTATGCCCTATAACCACCCAGCGGCCCGTTCGAAATTTTGCCAGTATTGCCAAAGGGGTATATTCACAGATCCGGAGAAAAAACTGAGTATGGGTCGAACCACTGAATCGGATCTGAAATTCGGTCTTGGTGACCTCTATACAATATTATATGATCCTACGAAAGAATCGGATCCATAACTATGCCCTATAACCACCCCGCGGCCCGTTCGAAATTTTGCCAGTATTGCCAAAGGGGTATGTTCACAGATCCGGAGAAAAAACTGAGTATGGGTCGAACCACTGAATCGGATCCGAAATTCGGTCTTGGTGACCTCCATACAATATTATATGATCCTACGAAAGAATCGGATCCATAACTATGCCCTAAAACCACCCCGCGGCCCGTTCGAAATTTTGCTAGTATTGCCAAAGGGGTATGTTCACAGATCAGGAGAAAAATCTGAGTATGGGTCGAACCACTGAATCGGATCCGAAATTCGGTCTTGGTGACCTCCGTACAATATTTTATGATCCTACGAAAGAATCGGTTCCATAACTATGCCCTATAACCGCACCGCGGCCCGTTCGAAATTTTGCCAGTATTGCCAAAGGGGTATGTTCACAGATCCGGAGAAAAATCTGAGTATGGGTCGAACCACTGAATCGGATCCGAAATTCGGTCTTGGTGACCTCCGTACAATATTTTATGATCTTACGAAAGAATCGGATCCATAACTATGCCCTATAACCGCACCGCGGCCCGTTCGAAATTTTGCCAGTATTGCCAAAGGGGTATGTTCACAGATCCGGAGAAAAATCTGAGTATGGGTCGAACCACTGAATCGGATCCGAAATTCGGTCTTGGTGACCTCCATACAATATTTTATGATCCTACGAAAGAATCGGATCCATAACTATGCCCTATAACCACCCCGCGGCCCGTTCGAAATTTTGCCAGTATTGCCAAAGGGGTATGTTCACAGATCCGGAGAAAAAACTGAGTATGGGTCGAACCACTGAATCGGATCCGAAATTCGGTCTTTGTGACCTCCGTACAATATTTTATGATCCTACGAAAGAATCGGATCCATAACTATGCCCTATAACCGCACCGCGGCCCGTTCGAAATTTTGCCAGTATTGCCAAAGGGGTATGTTCACAGATCCGGAGAAAAATCTGAGTATGGGTCGAACCACTGAATCGGATCCGAAATTCGGTCTTGGTGACCTCCATACAATATTTTATGATCCTACGAAACAATCAGATCCATAACTATGCCCTATAACCACCACGCGGCCCGTTCGAAATTTTGCCAGTATTGCCAAAGGGGTATGTTCACAGATCAGGAGAAAAATCTGAGTATGGGTCGAAACACTGAATCGGATCCGAAATTCGGTCTTGGTGTCCTCCATTCAATATTTTATGATCCTACGAAAGAATCGGATCCATAACTATGCCCTAAAACCACCCCGCGGCCCGTTCGAAATTTTGCCAGTATTGCCAAAGGGGTATGTTCACAGATCAGGAGAAAAATCTGAGTATGGGTTGAACCACTGAATCGGATCCGAAATTCGGTCTTGGTGACCTCCGTACAATATTTTATGATTCTACGAAAGAATCGGATCCATAACTATGCCCTATAACCGCACCGCGGCCCGTTCGAAATTTTGCCAGTATTGCCAAAGGGGTATGTTCACAGATCCGGAGAAAAATCTGAGTATGGGTCGAACCACTGAATCGGATCCGAAATTCGGTCTTGGTGACCTCCGTACAATATTTTATGATCCTATGAAAGAATCGGATCCATAACTATGCCCTATAACCGCACCGCGGCCCGTTCGAAATTTTGCCTGTATTGCCAAAGGGGTATGTTCACAGATCAGGAGAAAAATCTGAGTATGGGTCGAACCACTGAATCGGATCCGAAATTCGGTCTTGGTGACCTCCATACAATATTTTATGATCCTACGAAAGAATCGGATCCATAACTATGCCCTATAACCACCCCGCGGCCCGTTCGAAATTTTGCCAGTATTGCCAAAGGGGTATGTTCACAGATCCGGAGAAAAAACTGAGTATGGGTCGAACCACTGAATCGGATCCGAAATTCGGTCTTGGTGACCTCCGTATAATATTTTATGATCCTACGAAAGAATCGGATCCATAACTATGCCCTATAACCGCACCGCGGCCCGTTCGAAATTTTGTCAGTATTGCCAAAGGGGTATGTTCACAGATCCGGAGAAAAAACTGAGTATGGGTCGAACCACTTAATCGGATCCGAAATTCGGTCTTGGTGACCTCCATACAATATTTTATGATCCTACGAAAGAATCAGATCCATAACTATGCCCTATAACCACCCCGCGGCCCGTTCGAAATTTTGCCAGTATTGCCAAATAGGTATGTTCACAGATCCGGAGAAAAAACTGAGTATGGGTCGAACCACTGAATCGGATCCGAAATTCGGTCTTGGTGACCTCCGTACAATATTTTATGATCCTACGAAAGAATCGGATCCATAACTATGCCCTATACCCGCACCGCGGCCCGTTCGAAATTTTGCTAGTATTGCCAAAGGGGTATGTTCACAGATCCGGAGAAAAATCTGAGTATGGGTCGAACCACTTAATCGGATCCGAAATTCGGTCTTGGTGACCTCCATATAATATTTTATGATCCTACAAAAGAATCAGATCCATAATTATGCCCTATAACCACCACGCGGCCCGTTCGAAATTTTGCCAGTATTGCCAAAGGGGTATGTTCACAGATCAGGAGAAAAATCTGAGTATAGGTCGAACCACTGAATCGGATCCGAAATTCGGTCTTGGTGTCCTCCATTCAATATGTTACCCCGCGGCCCGTTCGAAATTTTGCCAGTATTGCCAAAGGGGTATGTTCACAGATCAGGAGAAAAATCTGAGTATGGGTCGAACCACTGAATCGGATCCGAAATTCGGTCTTGGTGACCTCCGTACAATATTTTATG